>NC_084896.1:10140000-10442500 GCF_958979055.1 Alnus glutinosa | reverse complement strand
ACTAATATGTTTTAATGCAGGTACATTTTGGCTAAGGAGCATACAAATCACTCAAAAAAAAAAAATATTTGTGAGTAATTTTAGCATTAATTTTTTTTCTTTATTTTTGGCTATAATAAACTTGGTGCATTTAAATTAATTTGTTTAAAATCTGTTTCTAATTTTTTTAATAGTTTCATATAATAATTGTGGATTTAGAAATTAATAATGGTCTATGCAAAGCTGTTAACTTTGTTGGGTTTGAATATCTATTGTTGTGTAATTTTATGTATTTTGATGTGGTTGGTCGTTATGCATGAAAAATATTCGTACAGTTGTGGTATTTTTTTTTTTTTTTTTTTTTTGTAATATGTTTTACTGTACTACGAATTGGTGTGTGGATTATTATTTGTGGTAATTATTTTATTAACTTCATCATAAAATCAATGATCCAAACCAATAAAATATAAATAACTATGCGGTACTATTTCAACAATTTTTGGGTTTTTTAAGAACAAAGAAAAAAAGTTTAATTGTTCATTTTCAGGTAATTTTTTTACAAACAAAAAAAAAAACATTTCAAAGTAAACTCGCTATCATTTTATAATAAAATGATCGTATCCAACGATTATTGGATAGATACAGAAAATTAAATTTGGCCACCGTCTACCATTTATAATAATTCTTTTTATTATTCAATTTATAACAAACATGTAAACAATAAACCCTAAACCCTAAATCAAAACCAATATAAAAATCCCTATGATCAAATCTCAAAACCAAACCCCTAAGCTTTATACTCTAAAAAACAAGCAAAAACCATAAACCCTAAACCCTAGCCCAAAATACCGTTCACCCTAAAAACCCTAAACCCTACAAAAGAGTGAAATTTTTTTATTACTTTTTTATTTTAGTTAAACCCTAAACCCTAACCTTAAAACCCTAACCCTAAAAACTAAACCCTAAAAACCTAAATCCGAACCTTAAAACCCTAAAACCTAAACCCTAAACCCTAAACCCTAAACCCTAAACTCTAACCTTAAAACCCTAACCCTAAAAACTAAACCGTAAAAACTAAACCCTAAAAACCTAAACCCTAAACCCTAAACCCTAACCTTAAAACCCTAACCCTAAAAACCTAAACCCTAACCTTTTTAACCCTAACCCTAAAAACTAAACCTTCAAAACCTAAACCCTAATCCTAAAACCTAAACCCTAACAACCTAAACCCTAAACCCTAAACCCTAAAACCTAAACCCTAACCTTAAAACCCTAACCCTAAAAACTAAACCTTCAAAACCTAAACACTAATCTTTTTAACCCTAACCCTAAAAACCTAAACCATAACCATAAAACCCTAACAACCCTAAACCCTAACCCTAAAAACTAAACCCTAACCTTTTGAACCCTAACCCTAAAAAAAGAAACCTTAAAACTCTAAACCATAAAAAAAGAAAGACGAATATTAAAAAAGAAAAAATTAAAAAAGGGAGAGATCTCTTTTTTTTTTAATTACTTTTTATGGTGAGGTAAACCCAAACCCTAACCCTACAAACTAAACCCTAAACACCTAAAACCCTTAACCCTAAAAATATTTTTACCTAAACCCTAAACCCTAACCCTAAAAACTAAACCCTAAAAACCTAAACCCTAACCTTAAAAACTAAACCCTAAACCCTAAACCTAAACCCTAACCTTAAAAACTAAACCCTAAACCTAAACCCTAACCTTAAAAACTAAACCCTTAAAACCGAAACCCTAAAAACTAAACCCTAACCTTAAAAACTAAACCCTTAAAACCGAAACCCTAAAAACCTAAACCCTAACCTTAAAAACTAAACCCTTAAAACCGAAACCCTAAAAACGAAACCCTAAAAACCTAAACCCTAACCTTAAAAACTAAACCCTTAAAACCGAAACCCTAAAAACTAAACCCTTAAAACCTAAACCCTAACCTTTTTAACCCTAACCCTAAAAACTAAACCCTAACAACCTAAGCCATAACCTTTAAACCCAAACCCTAAAAACTAGAACCCTAAAAACCTAAACCCTAACCTTAAAAACTAAACCCTTAAAACCTAAACCCTAACCTTTTTAACCCTAACCCTAAAAACTAAACCATAACAACCTAAGCCCTAACCTTTAAACCCAAACCCTAAAAACTAGAACCCTAAAAACCTAAACCCTAACCTTAAAAACTAAACCCTGAAAACCTAAACCCTAACCTTTTTAACCCTAACCCTAAAAACTAAACCCTAACAACCTAAGCCCTAACCTTTAAACCCAAACCCTAAAAACTAGAACCCTAAAAACCTAAACCCTAACCTTAAAAACTAAACCCTTAAAACCTAAACCCTAACCTTTTTAACCCTAACCCTAAAAACTAAACCCTAACAACCTAAGCCCTAACCTTTAAACCCAAACCCTAAAAACTAGAACCCTAAAAACCTAACCCCTAACCTTAAAAACTAAACCCTTAAACCCTAAACCCTAACCTTTTTAACCCTAACCCTAAAAACTAAACCCTAACAACCTAAGCCCTAACCTTTAAACCCAAACCCTAAAAACTAGAACCCTAAAAACCTAAACCCTAACCTTAAAAACTAAACCCTTAAAACCCTAAACCCTAACCTTTTTAACCCTAACCCTAAAAACTAAACCCTAACAACCTAAGCCCTAACCTTTAAACCCAAACCCTAAAAACTAGAACCCTAAAAACCTAAACCCTAACCTTAAAAACTAAACCCTTAAAACCCTAACCCTAAAAACTAAACCCTTAAAACCTAAACTCTAACCTTTTTAACCCTAACCCTAAACTAAACCCTTAAAACCCTAAACCCTAACCTTTTTAACCCTAACCCTAAAAACTAAACCCTAACAACCTAAGCCCTAACCTTTTAAACCCAAACCCTAAAAACTAGAACCCTAAAAACCTAAAACCTAACCTTAAAAACTAAACCCTTAAAACCCTAACCCTAAAAACTAAACCCTTAAAACCTAAACTCTAACCTTTTTAACCCTAACCCTAAAAACTAAACCCTAACAACCTAAGCCCTAACCTTTAAACCCAAACCCTAAAAACTATAACCCTAAAAACCTAAACCCTAACCTTTTTAACCCTAAACCCTTAAAACCTAAACTCTAAACCCTAAACCTAAACCCTAACCTTAAAAACTAAACCCTTAAAACCGAAACCCTAAAAACCTAAACCCTAACCTTAAAAACTAAACCCTTAAAACCGAAACCCTAAAAACTAAACCCTAACCTTAAAAACTAAACCCTTAAAACCGAAACCCTAAAAACGAAACCCTAAAAACCTAAACCCTAACCTTAAAAACTAAACCCTTAAAACCGAAACCCTAAAAACTAAACCCTTAAAACCTAAACCCTAACCTTTTTAACCCTAACCGTAAAAACTAAACCATAACAACCTAAGCCCTAACCTTTAAACCCAAACCCTAAAAACTAGAATCCTAAAAACCTAAACCCTAACCTTAAAAACTAAACCCTGAAAACCTAAACCCTAACCTTTTTAACCCTAACCCTAAAAACTAAACCCTAACAACCTAAGCCCTAACCTTTAAACCCAAACCCTAAAAACTAGAACCCTAAAAACCTAAACCCTAACCTTAAAAACTAAACCCTTAAAACCTAAACCCTAACCTTTTTAACCCTAACCCTAAAAACTAAACCCTAACAACCTAAGCCCTAACCTTTAAACCCAAACCCTAAAAACTAGAACCCTAAAAACCTAAACCCTAACCTTAAAAACTAAACCCTTAAACCCTAAACCCTAACCTTTTTAACCCTAACCCTAAAAACTAAACCCTAACAACCTAAGCCCTAACCTTTAAACCCAAACCCTAAAAACTAGAACCCTAAAAACCTAAACCCTAACCTTAAAAACTAAACCCTTAAAACCCTAAACCCTAACCTTTTTAACCCTAACCCTAAAAACTAAACCCTAACAACCTAAGCCCTAACCTTTAAACCCAAACCCTAAAAACTAGAACCCTAAAAACCTAAACCCTAACCTTAAAAACTAAACCCTTAAAACCCTAAACCCTAACCTTTTTAACCCTAACCCTAAAAACTAAACCCTAACAACCTAAGCCCTAACCTTTAAACCCAAACCCTAAAAACTAGAACCCTAAAAACCTAAACCCTAACCTTAAAAACTAAACCCTTAAAACCCTAAACCCTAACCTTTTTAACCCTAACCCTAAAAACTAAACCCTAACAACCTAAGCCCTAACCTTTAAACCCAAACCCTAAAAACTAGAACCCTAACCTTAAAAACTAAACCCTTAAAACCCTAACCCTAAAAACTAAACCCTTAAAACCTAAACTCTAACCTTTTTAACTCTAACCCTAAACTAAACCCTTAAAACCCTAAACCCTAACCTTTTTAACCCTAACCCTAAAAACTAAACCCTAACAACCTAAGCCCTAACCTTTTAAACCCAAACCCTAAAAACTAGAACCCTAAAAACCTAAACCCTAACCTTAAAAACTAAACCCTTAAAACCCTAACCCTAAAAACTAAACCCTTAAAACCTAAACTCTAACCTTTTTAACCCTAACCCTAAAAACTAAACCCTAACAACCTAAGCCCTAACCTTTAAACCCAAACCCTAAAAACTATAACCCTAAAAACCTAAACCCTAACCTTTTTAACCCTAAACCCTAAAAAAAGAAACCTTAAAACTCTAAACCATAAATAAAGAAAGAAGAATATTAAAAAAAAGAAAAAATTAAAAAAGGGAGAGATCTCTTTTTTTTTTAATTACTTTTTTATGGTGAGGTAAACCCAAACCCTAACCCTACAAACTAAACCCTAAAAACCTAAAACCCTAAACCCTAAAAAAAAAAATAACAAAACCCTAAACCCTAAAAAAAGAAAGAAGAATATTAAAAAATAGAAAAGAAAAAGGTTCGAGATCGCTCTTTTTTTTTTAATTTTTTTTTTATTACTATTTTATTTTAGTTAAACCCTAAACCCTAAAACCCTACACCCTAAAAAACCATAAACCCTACAAATATTAAAACCTAAACCCTAAACCCTAATCCTAAAAACTAAACCCTTAAAAACCTAAACCCTAACCTTAAAACCTAAAAAGAAAAAACCCTAACCCCTAAAAAAAGTATGAAAAAATGATACTTTGAGTTAACTGTTTAAAACAAACATTAAACAAACAAGCACTTTATTTGCTGTAATCAAATAACATATTTCGTTTCAGACTGTTAACTCGCGTACAAAGGAATATGGACAAGTCGTGGATGTCAGCACCTAGAGGTACGACACAGTATAACGACGGGTGTAGAGCGTTCGTGGCATTCGCCGTTCGTAACTGTAGGTCTGCTGATGGCAAAATTTAATGCCCATGTAAGTACTGCCGGAATAACCAGCGGCACCCCCCAGATTACGTTCTTGCCCACCTGACAGGGGGGAAGGGAATGTGCACGGGATACGGTTTCTGGTATATGCACGGTGAGACAACCCTAAACCCTGCTGTTCCTGTTCGGGGTCACGACCATCCCAGTGTCACAAATACGGCTGCATGTGGCATTGAACATGTAGAAGTCACAGAACAAGGCGGAGACCTGGAACAAGGTGGTGACATGCACGCCATGTTGCATGACGCCTTCGGCGTGCACGATGCATCAGATACCGATCATGTTGGCCAGCCCGGAGAAGTAAATGAAGGAACCTCTCGGGACTCCATCGCCCGTTACACCATCTCTTGCGGGACAATCGACAGTTGGCGAGGTCACGCCCGGGACTGCACCTCGTGATCCGCAGCGACGTCCTCCAGATTTGTAGATATTTTGTATTTTTTTTTGTTAGTAACGAATAACTTTATTAAATCAAGATTTTCAAATTTGTTGATATTGTTGTGTAAGTAGTTATTATTAGTAATGAATATATTTATTAGTACATGGTATTCGAATTTTTAAATATTGTTGTTTTGATTAATTTGTTCAATTTGATTTTGTGATATTTTTGGATGAAATAAATTTGCAGAATTTTAGTAAAAAAAAAAATATATAAAATAATATATAAAAAGAATATATAAAATATATATATATATATATATATATATATATATATATATATATATATATATATATATATATATATAAAGAATATTTATATAAAATATATATATATATATATATATATATATATTTTATACTGCGGCCAGTTGGCCGCGTGTACATTAATACACGCGGCCATCTGGTCGCGTGTATAATAATACACGTGGCAAATTGGCCGCGTGTATTAAAATACACGCGGCCAACTGTGCAGTTAGTGTCACATTGATCCGCCACGTGTATTTACGTGGCCACTTGCACGTGGCCAACAGTTCGCCACGTGTACAGTGACTGTACACGTGGCGAACTGCAAGTGGCAAAAAACAATTTTTTTTGTAGTGCTATCAAACTTCACAAATATATGCCAAATTGATGTATCAGTTAACATGTAGGCACTAATACAAAAAAAAAAAAAAAAAAAAAAAAATACAAAATACAAAATAAAAAACACAAAATACAAAAGTACAAAGTGTCTAAAATTGCATCCTACGCGCCCTTAGAGAAACAAAATCATCAAGTATCAAATCTGAATTGAAACTTTCAGAAATTTCATTTTCAATGTAGACAACTAAATTATCTGCAAGAAACTCATCCTCCATTTTGTTACGAAGTCTTGTTTTAACAATCTTCATAGCTGAAAACGCCCGTTCAGTAGTCGCCGTAGACACTGGAAGAGTCAAAATAAGACGAATCAATCTATCAATAAGATAGTATATCTCTGATTTTCCTGTCTCTATCAATCCTCGACATAATTCCGCAGTGGAAGACAAGTTTTTTAATTTTGGATGATTAAGCACATCAAGTTCAAAATGCTTCAACTGATATCTCAAATGAATTTTCTCTTGCTCAGAAAAATCAAGAGAGTAGTACTTCTCCACAAGACTACAAATATCATCAATGTTAAAGGATTTATAAGCATCATTTGGATTCAAAGATGAACTAAGTGTCAAAAGTTCTATTGCTCCTTTATCAAATCGACTGTTGAGCTCTTGCAATTGAAAGCCTATAGTAGCATTGAATATGTCAAAATGATAATGATGCTCGACCGTGATGTGATCCCGTTGATGACGACCTCGACCTTCAACATAACGAGCACTCAAATCTGGAATGTCAATTTCAAATTTCTTGGAGAAAGATACTACTTCCTCAAGCAAATTATCCCAATCTTCATCTCTCAATTTTTGGAGGAGTGTTTTTGTACTAGAAACTAGCTTCATAGCATTCAAGATGTCTTGAGATTTTTGCTGTAAATGTTGACAAAGACAATCGGTAGTACCCATGATTTTCATCATCAAATGTAAAATGAATATGAATTTGAAGGATGTAATCATTTTATAAGCAGCATTAGCATCCCCACGTTGAGAGTAAGTAGATCCTCCTTTGATAATATTTTCAAGCACTGAACAAGTAGGACCAAACACCCTTATTAGGCTACAAATAGAATGATAATGAGAACCCCATCGAGAATCACCAGCTCGTTTCAAAGTGCCAATTTGGTTAGCTCCTTTTCCAGTTTCTAGTTCATCAATAGCTATCAAATGTGCGATTTCTGCTGCTTGAGCTGCTTGTAGTTCATCATGACGTTTACATGAAGCACCAACCACATTGATAATGAAATTCAAATTTGAAAAGAACTCATGAACATAAACTACCTCTCGAGATGCAGCAACTAATGCTAATTGCAATCGATGAGCAAAACAATGAACATAGTATGCACAAGGACAATCACTAAGAAATAATGCTTGCAATCCTTTCCATTCACCACGCATATTGCTAGCACCATCATACCCTTGTCCACGAATACTTTGAATATCAAGACAATATCGAGAAAGAACATCAGATATATTATTTTTTAAGGTCAACGCCGATGTATCTTTAACGTGAATAATATCAAAGAAGCGTTCTTGTATAAATCCATCTTTGTCAACAAATCTCAAAACAATAGCCATTTGTTCTCTCTTAGACTCATCTCGTGCCTCATCAACAATAATGCAAAATTTTGATTTACCAATTTCTTCACGAATTGCATCTCGTACCCTCTTTGCCAAGACATGTAAAATCTCTTTTTGGACATGATGTGAAGTATATTTCGCATTTTGTGGAGCATTTTCTAAAACAACCTTAGCAACATCCTCGTTGTAAATGGAGATAAGTTTTATCAACTCAAGAAAATTGCCACGATTTAATGAATCGGGACTTTCATCATGACCTCTAAGAGCACATCCCTGAGATATTAAATACCGAATAGAATCAATTGAAGTCTTCAATCGCAATCGATTGTTCATTTTTTCTTTTGAAGTTTGCTTATCTATCACCTTATCAATATGTTGAGATTGATTCATCAAAGTGTCACAATACTTAACAGCATTATTATGAGGTGAACATGGCCCATTTCCCATATGGACCAAAAAAGCACAATTCATACCATCATTAACCTTCTTCCAATTACGAAATCCGTCAATAGTAAATGCATTAGCTCCAAACCGTCCCGTTGGCTTTTTACAAAATAGATAACAGGGTAAACAATAAGCAGCATCTTTTGTAGGAGAGTATTCTAACCAAGGAAACATTTTATACCAAGATGATTGAAATCTCCGACGATTTTTTCCTTTTCCTGAAAACGGATATCCAAGACTATCAGGAGGAATGAATCTATATGGACCGTCTTTAAGATAAGCATGTCTAATTTCATCCTGTTGATTAACAGGATATTCCCACATTTGAGGACGTAACCCTGGATCATGTTGTAGGGTAGAAATGTCAACTAACTCAACTTCTTGAAATTCAATTCTTGGCATCTTAGAAGCAACTTGCTCAGGAGCTAAAGTTTGATGATTAGATGTTGAGGAAGACGTTTTAGAATTTGAATCAGCATCTTTTTTCTTAAAAAATGCATCAATTGTTTTTGACTTGCTCATGTTGTAATTTAAGAGTTTTTGGAAACCTGAAAATTTATTTATCTATTAGTATTAAGACTTTTCACACTAAACAACTAATGGCCTAATGACACATACTCTAATGATATTCTAATAAAATTATTAGCATATTCTGATAGCTATTAATCTAACAAATTAACAAACAATAGCAAATAACATACCTGAGAGTGGCAAAAATTCTACTGAAACTTGTCACTTGGCCAGTTGAACCAATCCCAAAGTATAAAGAAAACCTTATAAAAAAAAAAAAAAAAAAATGACAATGTTGTTCTCATCAGAATAATAAATAAAAAACTATAATAAAAAAGATGAGTCAATAAAATTATATATGCTTCAAATTGCAATTTGCAATGACCGTAAGTAATAAAGAAAAGCAATACAAAGAAAATTAACTTAATAAAAAAAAAAAAAAAAATGCGGTTGTGGGCCTGACAAGTCACATGACTCACATTGCAACAATTCAAACAAAAAAAAAAAAAACCTGAAAAGAAGTCAACAAAACAAAAAGGCAAAAAAAATAAATCTGAAAAGTCAATAAATTAACAAAACAAAACAAAAAAAATAAAAAATAAAAATTGAAAAGTTACAGAAGTCAACAAAATAAAAAGAAAAAAAAAATATGAAAAGTTAGATAAGTCAACAAAAAGAAAAAGAAAAAGAAAAAAAAATCCTGAAAAGGCAACGTTGAAAAGTCAAGATAAGTTGGAAAAACAAAAGAAAAAAAGGAAAGAAAGAAAATCAACAAAACAGAAAGAAAGAAAGAAAGAAAGAAAAAAAAAAAATCTGGTAACGTTGAAAAGTCGTGAACCTCTCAACCACATATTTCGCCCCTTATCTAGTTATCTTGAAAGAAAAAAGCAAATGAAAGAAAATCTGCAGTCTATTATTCGTCTCATCCACTATGCCCATTGCCCAGTACTAGAAAAGAAAAGAAAAGAAAAAAAGGTAGATGGCTTGCTTAGTGCTTACCATGCGAGATATTGCCGACTGCAGTTTGCCGAGGAGCGAGGAGGTGGTGCAGATGCCGGAGGTCAGAGAAGAAGATTTGTATTATTGGCTTAATGGCTTCTTATGGTTGGCTTTTGCAGATTTGTATTTTTTTTTCCACAAAATTGTTCGTTCGACCGTTCCTTTTCCTGAGCAAGTGAGAATTTAATGATTGTTGTTGGTTTTTTTTTTTTTTTTTTTGATAAAATTTTCTTTGACGGTTGGTTTTTCCATGTAAATGTAATTTTTTTTTTCCCGTTTGTTATCAGCAGGAGGGGCGGGCTAGCATCAACATTTTTTTTTCTTCTTTTTAATGTAATTTTTTTAAAAAATATCTGTAAAAAAAAAATTTCTCAGCCATTTAGGTGGGGCGGGCGCCCCTGCCCGCCCCCCTTTGTCTCCGCCACTGACTGTGTTAACAGTAGTAGTACCAGGAACATAAGACAAAAGCCGAGTGTGAGGAATGTCATACACAGCCTCAAAAAGGGGTCATGCGAATGGAAGCATGCAAAGTTATGTTGTACCAATATTGCTTAGGTTGGTCTTGAGTAAAGCAACGCAAGTGGTTCTCAAAACACTTCTTCACAATCTCAGTTTGCCCATCGGTTTGAGGGTGATAACTTGTACTCATGCACAAAGTAGTATCCTGCAACCGAAATAGCTCTTTCCAAAATGCACTTGTGAAAGTAGGGTTTCGGTCTGAGACTATTGAAGTGCGCATGCCATGTAACTTGAAGACATTGGCAATGAAGGCACGTGCCACTATGGCTGCTGTATAAGGATGAGGAAGAGAAATAAAGTGACTGTATTTAGAGAGTTGGTCCACTTCCACCAAAACCATCGAATGCCTTTAAGAAGTAGGTAACCCCTCCACAAAGTCTAGACTAATATCAGACCAATTTTTTTTTAATGGGTACGTACCTGTTACCACAAGTCTCCAATTAATTAACTTTAAATTTAATTTTTACCTTCAAAAGATTTATAATGTTAGGTTTCTGATAAAATAATTTATCATAACACAAACAACTTTACGTACTTCAAACCGTGTTGTTCAAGTTCGCTCTTGATTCTATGCAAAAAAAAAAAAAAAAAAATCCCACCGCACAAATTTTCTTCTTTGAGAAATTCTTCTAACTTATGTCAAATTTTGGATATAATAGAGGCTCTTTATTTATACACTAGCTAAAAACCCTCAATCAAAATTTTAATTTAATTATCCCTCCCATAAAAGAATAAAACTTAATTCCCAATTAGAATTCCATTAATTATGTCTTCATGTGAATAAAATATCAAACACCTTCACTTTGTACTTAATTAAACTAGCTCTATACACTAAATCACATGTGTCATTTGGACCATACTTTAAATATTAGAGAATATCTTACATTTACTACATATATTATTATTATTATTCACAAGTAATTAAACCGATCGAGGTGTAGAGAATGTTACTACGCTGTGGCAGGGTCGATACAATAAAAATATATATCTTTTGCCTTAAATGAGTCTCTACTACTTCATCTCCTTGTTTCTATTTTGGTTTTTGCTTTCATTTATTACTTTCATCCTTTTTTTTTTTTTTTTTTTTGAACAAATGTATATGCCATCATATATTAATGAATAAAGTCCAAGGGTAAGGACAAAACCAAGAGGTTCAAGACCCCAATATCCTAAGCCAGATAAATCTGACTTGAAACAGCAACCTGAACAATACAAATCGTTACAGGGACAACAATGAGCCACTATTTACATTTAAAGCACAACTCACAAATAGAAGAGGACAGATCTAGCACCTAGGCCAATAAATAGTCCAGTAACTTTTAAGCATCACAAAGGTAAACCGTGAGAAAACACTAAAAAAAAAAACGAAATAAAACACCCTAAACCAGAAGCACAAATCGGGACCGGCGTCGGGTGGCGCCGTCGCCGGCGACGGCGCGTGTGGCCACCAGAGACCTTCTCAATAGCAAAAATCCGCTAGAAGACCTCGGATCCACTAAAAAGCCCCCAACCTCGCCGTGGAAGACAAGCTGTGACACACATGCGCCGGTCCAGGGAGAGACTTCCCTGGCGCGTGTAGGCCACGCGCTGAGCGTGAAGGACCGACACTGCCGTGGCTAGAGGCTGCTAGACCGGAAGAAGCTGGAGACCACTGTGGTGAGGCGCGTGTCTCGGAAGAACCCGCCGAAGTGAGCAGATCTGACACCAAAGAATGAAACTCAAACAAAGAAAAACAGGTCAGAAACTCCGCCGGAAAAAACACACTAGAGAGCCGCTTCCCAACCCAAATCCCGTTTTAGTCTTCTGTCGGGGAACAACAACCACTACCGGATCAAACCCGGGGGAACAAAAACTCTAAAAACCTAATGGCTGGAGGAAAACAAACACTCCACTGGTACTAGCCAGGGAGGAACGAAAGACCATCCCAGCCTAAAAGGGCAAGGGGGAGGGGGGGAAAAACACCACCGGGGGAGGGACGCGTGAAACCTCTCCCCCCCTCCCAGGAACAAAACTCTCAAATTTTTTTTATCTTTATATATATTAGGAAAAAACATATTTTACTCTATCAAAGTTGGACTATTTTTCTTTTATTTTTTTATTTTAATTTTTAAAAAGTGGCAATGTATACCCATTAAATTTTTGAAATTGTTAATATTGCCCATCTATAAGCCATTTCCGTCTTTTCTGATGGAAAATGACCCACATTTTAAGGGAAATGTCCCAAAAATGCCCATGGTAAAGTGTTAAAAAAACAATAACAAAACAGTTAAACCCTAAAAAAATTAAAAAACAGAAAAAAGAAGAAGAAGTAGAAATAGGGGGGGGGGGGGGAATTTGGGGTTGGTCTCCGACCACTGGGGTGGAGGAATATGACGGGACTCTACACTTGTGTTGAGATGGAAATATGATGAATTTGCACACCTTTTGTATGGAGATCGATAGAAAAAAATATAGGTACGTAAAAGATAGAAACCAAACATTTAATTCCTTAACTAATTACTAACAATTTAATTTTAACTAAACAATTTTTTTTTTTTTTTGAAAATCTGAGTTTTTATTATAACTCAAGAGAGAGCTGAAACTTGTTCATCAGTTACAATTTGCTGGAGAGGAGGGCAATCCTCACTCCAGGAAATATCAGAATTTGATGACAAGGCATATTTAGCCAAATAATGCGCAGCCTGGTTTGCTGTCCTACGAACATGCTGAATTGCCACGGATCCCAAGCTGCAAAGTCTTTCTCTAGTATCTTCAATTAACTGCCCCGAACGTGTCTAGCAAGAGCCTAGGGTCTTCAATGTCGAGACAGTATGCAGCGAGTTTCCTTCGAAAATGATATCCTGGAAACCTTGGACATCATAGAATTTTGCCGCTTGCCACGCTGCCGTAGCCTCCCCTACATCCGGGTTAGTAATTCTGAGTACTACATTCGAATAAGCTCCTTTGAGTCCGCCATTATAGTCCCTAACTAGCACACCCACTCCTATGCAGCGACGTTGTTTATTATCCGAAGCATCCCAGTTAACTTTCAGTCTCCCTGGAGGAGGCAACATCCATTTGGCGTGGCTAGGGGTCGTTGCCTCCACTGAAATTTGGGACCCTACAGAAGCTTCATTAAAACCTGCACATGACTCCATTGCCTGTCAAGCTACTTGGCTTGGTGCTGTAAAGAGGTTTTCAAAAACGAATATGTTTCGCCTCAACCAGATGAATCTAGCAACTGTTAATGCCAATTGCAGATTTTCACCCTCCAGCTTTGTCATCAATTCCTGCACCATACCAAGGCCATCTCTAGCATCCAAAGAGAGCTTCTGCATACGTTTAGGACACTCTTGCCAAACTGCAGTTGCTGCTGGACAATCCCAAAGCACATGGTAAACGGACTCCGGCTCCCTTAGACACACAGGGCATAAGTGATCTTGACCGATTTGTCTTTTAAATAAATTAACCTTGGTAGGCATAATTTTATGGCATACCTTCCAAATGAAGTGCTTTAGGACTGGGGGAGAAGGGAGTTTCCAAATCTGCCGCCACACAGATTTTGTAATTGCAGCCGAAGAGCAGTCCCCGTTGTCCCTTTCTCGACGACTCGTTTCCATATGATAGGCAGATCTCATTGAGAAGACACCGTTTTTTGTGCCCATCCAAATCCTCTTGTCCTCCCAAAGAGATGGGATAAGGGCCACACTTGTGATGACATTTGCTTCATCTGGTCTGAACACTTAGTGGATGAGAGGATAATTCCACCACCCAGTAGTATGGTCAATCAGTTTCGATACCCGAGCTTCTGCTTGCAGGACAGACACCGGAGACTGTACAGTGAAAGAAGGAAGATTTGGAACCCATTTGTAATTCCAAATGGATACTTTCTCACCATTCCCTACCTGCCAAGCCAAACCCGATTCCAGCATGCTGCGCGCTTGGAGAATGCTCCGCCATACATAAGAAGGCCTCCTTCCTAAACCTGCCTCCAAGAAATTTGAATTTGGAAAATATTTCTCATTGAGAATCCTTGCTACCAGAGAGAGTGGATTCTGTACAAGTCTCCATCCTTGTTTAGCCAACAGAGTTAGATTAAAAATTTCAAGATCCCGGAATCCCATTCCCCCTTCTTGCTTTGATTTCCCCATCTTGGACCAGCTTAACCAAGAGATCTTCTTGTCCTTCTGTTGGGAACTCCACCAGAACCAACCCATAAGAGAGTTCAGATTATGGCACAAGGTCTTTGGCAGTCTGAAGATACTCATACTATATGTTGGTATAGCTTGCACCACCGCTTTAAGCAGAACCTCACTTCCAGCCTGAGAGAGAAATTTTTCTTTCCAACCCTCTAACTTCTTGCAGACCCGGCCCTGGATTGCAGCAAATGTCTTCTTCTTCGATCTTCCTACCATGGCTGGGAGGCCCAAATACTTGTCAAAACTTAATGCCGCCGATTGCCCCACCACAGCACATATTTGATCAATGAACTCTTGCTTGGTATTTTGACTAAAAAAGAGGCTCGTCTTCTCCATATTAATTTTTTGGCCTGAGGCTAATTCGTAAATGTGCAGTAGGTGATGAACATTACTCCACTCTACGAAATTAGCCCTGCAAAAAAGTAAACTGTCGTCAGCATATAGGAGATGACTGAGCTTCATGCCTTTTGTGGAAACAAGCACCCCACTGATAGAGCCTTCAGCCTCAGCTTTCTGGATCAACGAGCTCAAGCCTTCCACACACAAAAGGAAAAGATAAGGGGATAGAGGATCCCCTTGTCTAATGTCTCTTGATGGATTGATATTTCCATAAGGCCTGCCATTGATGAGAACCGAGTAAGAAACGATCCTTACACAAGTCATAATCTTCACAGTCCATCTCTCCTCAAAACCAAGCTTCCTCATTATGTCTTCTAGATAATCCCACTCCACCCGATCATAGGCTTTGCTCATGTCGAGCTTTATGGCCATAAATTCTTTCTTTCCTTGTAATCGTGTAGCCATCGTATGGAGAGCTTCATAAGCGATGATGACATTGTCTGTGATAAGCCTCCCGAGAAGGAAAGCACTTTGGTGCTGAGAGATCACCAAAGGCAGTACCTGTTTGAACCTATTTGTGAGTGTCTTGGCCATAATTTTGTAAAAAACATTGCATAGACTTATGGTTTTGTGTTCTTGTGAAAGTTGACTACATTTGGCTGACAAAAGTCTCAAACTTGGTAATGATAATCAGTACTAACAAAGCCTTCTTGATGCGATTGGATCAGTTCGGGAAAAGGGTTAAAAAACAAAGATGGTCCAAATCTCCCCTACAACCCATCCACCAACTCTAGCTATCCATGTCACCTCTCCTCCTTGCCGCAACAATTGAAACCACAACTTAGCTCCCATTCCAATTAATGCATAGACGACGTCGAAAAGACCCGATCCGCTGGTGCAATGTCATAAAAGTGAAAGAACTGCTTTGCATGGCACAAGTAATGCTAGAGCTCCTTCTAGTGTTCTTCTGTGTCCATTTTTAGAAGGATATAAATGTAATAAAAAAAAATTAGAAAATTGCATCCATGTCATCCAGAATGACATAAATGTAATTTTTTTATTACATTTATGTCCTTCCAGATGGATACCAGAAGAACACTAAAAATAACTCTAACATTCCTCGCACGGCACACCCAACTCGTGGGATCTTTGTCACCATTTAAACTCATAAACTCCAGTCAAATGGGGCGGTTCGCTGAAGCTCGAGAACTCTCTTCCTCACCGCCAGATCCATTCAGTCCCTTGTGACATGACTCACCTAAGCCATGCTACCTGCCCTTTTCAATATTCTTGTATCCATCTGTACTCCTAATACAAATAGGTGAATCATGAAGCCTATGTTTGTGGCTGTATGAAGTATCCTTAATTAATATATTTCTAAGGTCCTCATCTAGAGGACTGCGTGACGTTACTAGAATATTGTGATACTATTTGTAATTATTGCAGAAAAAACGTTAGTTACATTTACGCTATTACTCAAAATTAAAAAACTAGTCAAGTTGTAATTAATTGTGAACCAATGTGAAATTTAGTACCAATGAATGCCTTTATAAACCAACGTGGTACTTAGATGATCATCTTTCCAATGTGGGAATAGGTAATATTACAAGATGAGAAATGATTCTTACACTCATTTCTCACAACAGCCGCACAACAGCGTACGTGGAAAGGCAGTTTTTTTAATTTTTTAATTTTTTTTTTTGTTTTTTTTTTTCTTTTCTTGGCTTGAAAACCTGTTGGAGGGAAATGATATTTCATTTCCCCTCCAACACAGCCCCCCCACCCCCCCGCTCTCTCTCTGAAAACTTTGTGCCGTACAGTCCCACGTCCGGTCGTCTCTTCGTCAGCTTTTCTCTCGGCGGTCGGCCTCCTCCGTCGTCCAGCGTCCGTCTCTGTCAGATTTTCGCTCTCTCTCCGGCAGATTTCCTCTCTCTCTCTGGCTCTGCATAGTCCGTAGCTCTGCAACTGTTACTGCGTAATCGAGAACATCGGATCTGTCTCCGGCTGGCGACGCTAAAAAAACTTAGATCACTTGGTGACGAGCGGCCTATTAGAAGGATCTCTCGTCTGAGATAAACAGCCGGATTTATACCCTATAAGTTCTCAAAACCAATATTTTTTTTTTCATTTTTTCCGGTCACAATAAGCCATCTCATATGTGAACAACTGAAGATGAAAACGTGAACGAGGGAGGACTGGGGAGCTGCTCAGGAAAAAAAAAAGTGGGAGTCTAGAAATGGCCGAAGAGCCGAACTTGAGTGAACTGGAAAAGTCGAAGAACTAGAACTAAGATTAAGATTCCAACTCAATGAACTGACGAAGTAGAAGAGGATTAGAGGAAAATTGGATTTTAGAAGAGGGGAGGAAGAGTGGAAGACCGGAGACCTGGAAGACCTGGGAGAATACTTAAGAAGAGTCTAGAGAGTTAGAGAAAATACAATAGAAAATAGGAGAAATAAAGAGGAGTAGAGGACTAACTGACTAAGGAGAAAAGAGGATTGAAAATGGAAGTTTGGCTTGTGCTCTAAGCAAACCAAACTGAGTAATGCTATTTGTTAAATGATTATGCAACTGTCTGGTAATGCTATTTGGCTTTGTTTTGTTGAGGTTGTAGTTTTGGTTTCTTGTTGGAACCAAGATTCCAGTGTTTACTGGAAAGAAAGTTGTACTGCCTTTGTTTGGTTAATTCATCCCAAAAAAATAAATAAATGTTCTGCTGGATAATTTTTGTCATGCTTGCTGCTTAGTTGTTTCTTTTGTAGTTTGTTTGGTTGTTTGTCTAGAGTAAGGTGTTTTGCTTGGGGTTGTCTCCCTTTGTTTCTACAGTTGATTTTTTTTGTCAATTAACCATAGGAGGACGTTAATTATGCAAATAAATTTCTATAATAAATTTGACAATAATTATCTAAATTAGAATCCCTTATGCAAGTAGATGTATGTATGGTTAGTATTACCATCTAAGCCTATAATGTGCAATTATATTATAATTTTGCTTAAGATTCGGTTTGTGTACGCTGGTAAGACACTTTTCAGATTAGATGTTGGCTTAATTCATCAAAAAAAGATTAGAGGTTGGCATATGCCTTTACTAATCACAGATCTTTGTCAGTAAGCATGGGGCACTGGATTCTTTTTGGACCTTCAAGATTTTCGTTCTAGAAGGATTACTGTGTGTGTTCTCCTTAATGGTTTTGCCATTGATCAAATACCTCTATCAACTTTGCTAGTCTTTATGTTTCAGCAATTCTTGGGGTCGATTGGAATCCAATGTAAATTTGAGTGACATAGGTGATTGCATGAAGTCAAATATATTGCAAGAAAAAGTTGAAAAGCTGTTGTGGGTTTAGTTGCACAAGTAGGTTGATTTTGAGACTGACATGTAGAGATTCTTTGTTGAAGGAACAAATCGTTGCACTTTGTGTGATTGCATATCATGGAATGGGATGCTGCTATTTCATATATTGCAAGTGATTTATTTGTTGAAGGAACAGATTGTTGTGCTTTGGCTGATTACATGGCTTGGAAACGTATTGCACATACTATTTTTACATATTTACGATAATATTGAGAGAAAATTTTGTGTTATGGCTTATGGATACTATTAAAGTGAAAGACAAATTTATTGATTGAAGGAACATATTGTGCAACTGTAAATTCTATGGTACTTCATTTATAGTTGTAAATATTTTTCTAAGGGTCTGCTTCATTTTCCAATCCCTTGGGCTTGTAATATTTTTGCTTCCTTGTAAATAGGAAGAATGGAAAGAAACCAGATTTTGAGGTTCTAGATTTTGAGGTTCCAGATTTTGTTTTCTTTTCCAAAGTATTGAACATCATCTATCATTATGTTAAAAGTTTAAAAGCATGAACTTCCTTTGTAGTTCAACAAAATCCAACAAATGTTTGTGTAATTGTTATTTGTAGTCTGTGGTTGAGGATTGGGCTGTGGAGGCCATGCCAACCTTTGTGTTCCTCAAAGAAGGCAAATTAGTGGACAAGGTTGTGGGTGCAAAGAAAGAGGAGTTGGAGCGGACTATAGTGAATCATGCCATTGCTTCTGCTTCTGCCTGATTTGTAATGTAGAGGATATATGAACCTCAGTACTAATTTGTAGTTTGTTCTTGTTGGACGAACAGAGAATGGTTATGGGTCTTGTGGAAGATCCGCAGTATGTGTGCGTAGGCTGCGTAGCTCACATATATGTGCATGTCTGTAGGGCTACATGTTACTTGCTTCCTTTATTGGTTTAAGAGATTTGAAGTAATCTAGGATGCTTTTTGGTGCAATGTTCATATCTTAAGCTTTTTTTTTTTTTTTTTTTTTTTTTTTTTCCTTTTTCGATTGGTTGGGCCTTAAAATGGGTAGCTGAATATAAATATAATGGTTGAACACTCTAGCTTGCACGGTTGTCATGACAAAGATGTAGTAGTGGAACCGTATCTCATTCGGATTTAAGATTTTCAGCAATTTGCATAGTGCTTACCATTTGCATGAAGATTAGGCGGTACTTACAATGAAATTTCTTTTTTAAGTGCGTGTATGTACAATAGTTTTATTTTTCTTTTCGTTTTTTTTTTTTTTTTTTTTTTTTTTTTTTTTTTGTACAAGATGTGATTATCTAAAATTGTCTAAAGTGGTGTTGATGGATTTTAGGTTTATGAAAAAATGATTGATGTGATAGAAAATTGAGAAGTGTTTTATAAAGAAGTTCAATGTGCTCTTTGTAGGGGTTGTATGGGGAGCATATATAGAACACTTGTTATTTAATTGTACATGAATTTAGCAAGAGACTTTATTTAGAAATAAACAATTGTTCTTTTTATGGCATCCAAAATATGGTTCAAAATAAACAATTGTTTAGAAATTCTTTTGATTAGATTTTTTCAAGGTTTTGGCTATTGCGGATAGTACAATGGTTAAATTTCATCATTTACCTCTTTTTCTTGTTGGGTTTGGCACTCTTTTTCTTGTTGAGGTTCGAATTTGCCAAACAGATGACTTTGCTAGCAGCAAATTCAATGTACATTCATATTAACTTGAAAAAGACTCGTGCTTTTGTATTAACTTGATGCATAAAATCTAGAAAAAGTCATTCCATTTGTCCCACCAATCATGTAATTGTCAAATTACAATTTGTGGCCTTTTATTGCGGGGTACTTTTGGCATAGTAGACTTCCGAAGTAGGAAAATCATATTTCACAATGATTTGTAGAAAATTGAGTTATCTTTCCAACGCCACTTGATTCACCTTAATCTGATACTTGAGCTGAAAGTTATGGCCAAAATACTATGACATATGCTGAATTTAAAATTTAGTCCAATCCGATTTTGACTCCAATTAGAGAAATTCTGATTTAGTCCTCTTCTTGATTTGGTTGAACATAACCACATCATCTAGGTCTTGTCAAAGTGTGCTTACTTTCACCTTAAATCTATTGTTTTCTCTCAATGACCTACAAAATACTAAAATACCAAAACTAACCAAAAACATTAGAAAATAACAAAACTAAAGGTTTAGTAAATGCAAATTAAGGGGTCCACATATGCAATATTTGGCACTCATCAACATTTTATGCGTAAATAACAACCAACATGCAGATCTGAGATTCGTTGATGTACAAGAAACAATAACCAATAGCACAGAACTCATGTTGCGACCTTGGCATCTTATCAATATGCCAAAAAAAAAAAAAAAAACATTACAATTTTAGACAGCCCAACATGCTAGTAAATAATTTGCTCTTATATTAGAAAGTGGTCAATATCTCTCTTTTCCAATGCCAACAAGTTGAGTCCTAGCAAAAATAGGAAACTGGGTCCAACAAAACTCATTTTCAGCTTTACCATATACTTGAAAATACAAGCTGCCATTCAAAAACTTAAAAACCACCACCTTCATCCATAATAGGTGCCTCCAAGCTAAAACATTTACCTCATGCTCAACTGTTGTACAGACAAAACCAATGGGTACCAAAAGCCTTTCAAGAAAATTGCCATAAGAAAATCACCAACTTTCTTTCAAGTACACGCCATTACCGAGTAGAGAAGCTGTGCTCCTCTTGAAAGGATGCTTGACAGCCATAGTAGTGTCTATAATCTCCACCCCACAGATATCACAATCCACACACACACGCACACACACACACACACACGCGCGCGCGCGCACACACACACACACACACACACACACACACACAGACAATGAAAAATTTAATGACACAGATAAGCAATTAAACACAGCATCACCTCCAACTAATGCATAATAAACCAGATTGGTACACACACACACACACACACACACACACACACACACACACACACACACACACACACACACACACACACACACACACACACACACACAGAGTGAAGAACTACCTCAAAAAACATATCAACATTGGTAAAAGAGCATCCTGCCTTGCATACTTGATCAAGAGCTACAACTCCAATAAACTTTACCTCTTAGTCCTTAGCTAATCTATAAACAAAAAAAATCAAAGGTCCCAAGCATGGGCGGAACTAAGATTTCTGGTGAGGGGGGACGAACTTGTATAATTTTTTTACATCAAAATACTCATTCGATTCGAGATTATAATTTCAAATTTTCATGATATCGCAAACACACAATAGTATAAACGACTAGTAAAATAAACTAAGCACAATTTATAAGGTTCAAAGAAAATGATATCTTTGAGCGTAGACCCTTTCTCTTAATAAGATCCCCCAAAACTCCCAACAACAACAATAATGAGAGTCAAATCATAACAATATTGCAACGTACAAAGCCTAAATGATAAATCAATTTAAAAGTCAAAACATATTTGACCAAATATATAAAAGACAAATTGAGAAATCACATGGTCCATAGAAAATGGCTACTCTTAGAAAGCACATGGTCCATAATTCATACTAAAACCACAGTATAGTTATTGTTTTGGTTTCCACAAAATAAAATCCATAGAGCTCTTTCAAGTTAAGATTTCTTGCTTGTATCGTATGGCCGTATGGGTCCATAATAGGACTTAAAATGTAAATTTCTTTTCAACTCCCACATTTTCCAAGCCAACAAAAAGTGCTAGTTAGAGAGAGAGAGAGAGAGAGAGAGAGAGTGATGAGGGAGTATTTTTGCTTACTTGGGTGCCAAATGATGAAAGATAAAATGAAAGAACCCTTAATTCAAAAATACACAACACAATCTTTGTCAAAACCCCAAAATTTCCTCCACTTTCACAGCCCAAAACCAGTACCTGAACATGAGGATAGTATTAATACAGAGATGGCCGTCTGCAGTCACGAGAGAGAGGTCCAGGTTTGAATAGAGGGCTTTGATAATCCATAGGAGAACCCAAAAAATGAGTTTTTGATAATGCTTTTTTCATTCTTGTGAGAAGAAGAAGCAAATGAGGAGAACGTGACTGACGACAAGACGCATAGGGACGCTATCTCTGATCTCTCACTCTCTCACACTCGCTCTGAGCTCTCTCTGTTTCAAGGATAAAAACGGATAAGAATTGGCAGTGCCAAATGAAGAGTAAAGTGCGGATAGTGACAAGGCGACAAAAAAGTTGGGATATTTTTGAAGAAACGGTAGAAACAATGGCTACTTTTGGTAAGAGAAATTTTTAAGGGGACAAAAAAAAATTATTTTGGGGGGACAAATTTATAGAAACAAGGGCTATTTTTGGTAAGAAAAATTTTTAGGGAGACAAAAAATTAATTTGGGAGGACAAATGTATAAATTTACAATATTTTAAAATGAATTTTAAAAATTTTGGGGGGACATTCGTCCCCCCACCCATGTATGTAGTTCTGCCACCGGTCCCAAGCTAAAAAATTTCATAAAGTGAAGCAAAAATATATTCAAGCTTGAACAACAACAACAAAATGCAGAGTATCTAATAAGACTTTCATAATTTTCATGCTCATATTGAACACAACAGAATGTAGAGGTTGCCACACTAACCTCTTCGAGGTGAAGAAAAAACATTCAGTTCTTTCGACTGAGAAATCTCAAAAGCCGACTGCCGCACTGAATTGTTTTGATCATCTGCCTCCTGAAAAGAACCTGCATTAGACCGTTCATTCGCAGACTCCTTTTCTACCACTGATTCATCAACACTACCATTCTGCCCAAAATCCATATCAACTTCTTGGTTGCTAACACCTTCTTCTACTAAATCTTTGACATATGATGAACCCCATTACTTCCCATTTGGCCAAGTGCACATCTTTAACAACTGAAACCCACTAAACCCACAACTCCCAGAACCTAATATCAATCTCCAATATCCAAATTCTTGAATCACCAATAATTAAAGCTGTAGATGTATAGTAACACATCAACAAGTAAAACTCACCAGCCCCAGAAATTCAAACCATTTAATACAGATCCCAATATCCAAATTCTCACAATCACCACAGACTAGGGCCCAGAAATGCACAAAACTACTAACCACAAAATTGCTCCTTCACAAAATTATTGCATTATTAGACATTCGGGTAAAGTGACTATAAAATGCACATCTCACAAACTTGTACAGTATAAAAGAAACACGGAAAACCTGTGTGGAAAATGAGCCTACCGTTGGAGATGCCGACCCCATAGTTCTAGATGGAAGATTTTTCAGCCCAAGCCTGCTCTAATTTTGGCTGTCTTGAAATCCTAGTCCATTCAGAGAGAACCCAGAACAAAGAAAAAAAAAAAAAACCAGGTCTCATTGAATGTTGAAAAAACAAATCGAACCCAGAACATTAAAAAAAAAAAAAAAAAAAACTTCGGAAAAACCTAACCTTGGTTCCGTCGGATTTGGACGGATCTGGTTCCGTCTCACTTGCCGGTGGAGATGGTGCCGGTGAAGGACGACTGGAGACACATACAGAGACAGAGAGAGCGAGAGAGAGAGAGAGAGAGTTATAACTAGATCTTACCGCTGGTGAAGAACGAACGAGTGGAGAGAGAGATGTAGGCGGGTGGAGAAGGACGGACCGCCGGCCGGAGAAGAGAGAGAGAGAGAGACGAGCTAGGAGGGGAAATGAACGATGCAGAGAGAGAGAGAGAGAGAGAGAGAGAGAGAGAGAGAGAGAGAGAGAGAGAGAAAGCATCGCCGGAGAGTACCTTTTTCAGCGTCGACGGAGACAGATTCGGCCGCCAAATCCACCGGAGACAGAACGCCGGTGAAGGATGGCCCGGTGGAGGGTGGCCGACCACCGAGAGAGAAGCCGACCGCCGAGAGGGTCAGTCACGACGGGTGAGCGAGCGAGTGGGAGAGGGAGAGAGAGGGGGGGCGGCGGTTTTGGATGGAGGAGACCGAACGCCGGTGAAGCAGCGCCGGGAAGGGGACGACCGGCTAGCGAATGAGCGGCAGCGCCGGTTTCGTACGGAAGTTGAAGAGACGGGAGAGAGAGAGAGAGAGAGAGAGAGAGAGAGAGAGAGAGAGAGAGAGAGAGAGAGAGAGAGCTGCGTTGGAGGGGAAATGAAAATTTCAATCACCTCCAACCAGTTTTCAATCCCAAAAGAAAAGAAAAGAAAAAAGAAAAAAGAAAAAATAAAAAAACTGCATTTCCACGTAAGCTGTTGTGCGGCTGTTGTGAGAAATGAGTGTAAGAATCATTTCTCTTACAAGATCTATAGTTTTGAGAGAACAAATAGAAAATAGATTAGCTACTTCAAGAGAGCCGAGGCCTCCTAAATTTTCATACAAGATGAAATTTGCTGAAGAAAATGGTACATATACGATGCCTCTTATTGATCAACAAACCTTGAATTTTATAAAAAAATCCCTTACAAGCTGTAAAAGTAATTAATTAGGGAAAATATCCCTAATTTTCTACACTATTTGAAAGGAAAGATACTCTCTAATTTTATCATAAAGAATTACATTATTTGGAAGGAAAAATACTCCCCAATTTTCTCCTATAGCTAAGAGATTGCATTATTTTTTCTAAAAAAATGATATTACATATATACTTTATTCTTGCCAAATTGAGCCATTTGATCGATAACACTAATAAACCTATAGTTTGGGCGAGATCGATATTCCATTGTGTCCAGGAAACTTCTTGTTTGTATTTGATGATCTTTTCTCTCGATCTTTCTTTCCTGTCTCTCGACGTTCCTTTTCTCGAGAAAGTTTTTTTGCGAATCTGTAAGGGAGGATAGGAGGAGTTCTATCTATATTCAGTACTACTGCAATAAACGTTAATGTTTGATGACATACAATTATTATGTATGATAACATAAACTTGTGTGTGTTTTCATACCTTTTAAGGGCGTCCTCATTAGTGCCACCATTTTCGATTGTTACAGTCAGACCTGTCTCCCAATCCACCCTAGATTCTGGTTTGTTCAATAGATCTTGCCCGATATCCACTAGGTCGTCCAGGTTCTCTTTTGTAGCAACATCGACTGAAGCTGTTGTCCCTTTCAAAGTATCATCCTGACCATACATGTATCCAAGAGCATACTATTATATATATATATATATATATATATATATATATATATATATAGTCAAATAATCAATGAAATTTTAACCACCTCCATTCAAATAATAAACGAGGTTTCTTTTCAAGAAGCTTACTTGAATGCGGATATAATTCTTGCTCTTGCAATTAAGAGTTCTGAACACCACAGAGATATGATAATCAACCATATCTGCACTTGCTTGTTGAAACACATCAACCAATGGGACAGAATCACCTTGATGTAACCAACCAAAGAGACTACCCCATTTGGCTGCCTTGTCAGCATCGTATGGTTGTTCTTTCTTTTCCGAGCCAGTCCCAATTGAGATTACTAGAAAGCGGCGAAAGTCCATTGGGTTGATGGAGAAGAAATCAGGATTTCCGTCAATCACCTGTTTGCTCACTTGGTTTAAGGCAACTAATGTCTGGATCATGGTGCCAAAATATATATGAACAAACTCATATAGGTTAGTTTGATGTTCTGAGACTTTTAACTTAATTAGAAATATACAAGTACTGTGGGTTATAACTACTATATACCGGATTATTTGCTGCCATTCCACCATCAACAAGATTGAATTCTTTACCCTTTCCTTCTTTATCTTCGTTAATGAATTTGTGGGGAGGGAGATAGGTCGGAGCTGCGGAAGTGCCAATGCAAATGTCGGACAGTCGAGCATCCAAATAGGGAATCTTCTTCAGCTGCACCAGATTATAATTTGCTTTTAGGAATTTTACAATAAATTTTTACTTAGGGGAAGCATCATGCATGTATATCTTTTTCAATGACTAACAACATTGAAAAAAGAAGTCCAAAATCCACGCATGCAAGACGAATTTGCCTGAAAGTTTGACTTCGATCACTCCACACACACACACACAGAGATATAGAGAGAGAGAGAGAGAGAGAGACCTCATAGGATGAAAAAATGGTAGGCTGCAAAAGCTTGATGTCAAATGTAGGAATAACAATATTGGTCAAGGTTTTCCCCAGTCGAGTTTCTCCTAACTTCTCTCTTAAAATCTGGTGAAGGTATTTCCCGTCATACTTGGGTCCTTTCACTAAATTGTATACACTTTCAAATTTTGGTGCAAGCACGCCCCTGCAATTGAAAGCAACAACCAAAAAAAAAAAAAATTGTCACTGGCTTAATATATAAGAGTGCCCAAAAGTTAAATCTCAAGCTTATTTTCATGCATTAGTATATCTTTGCTATTGGATGTGAGGAAAAGATTAGGAATCAAGTGTACCCAGATTACCTATCCTCTGGAAAAATTTTAGGGCAGTGCTCAAGATAGAAGGGCTTGATATCCTTGGCGGCAAAGAGAGGACGATTACTTTCATTTGGAGCAGTCAACATGGCAGTTACAAGACCGCCAGTGCTTGTCCCACCAATGACATCGAAGTAGTCTGCAAGTCTTGCATCCTCACCATCCAGCTCCTGCCACAAAATTATACCAATTTTATGGTAATTAAGTGCTTTTGTATTGTATATGGTTGCATGCATGTTATTTTATATCATGGAATATCTTATATATATATGTACATGCATGTTACATGAAACAAGAAAACATCAGAATTGAGAAAGCAAGAAAATATATGTAGTACTATATATCATTATCAAGTGTCAACTTATACTTTGAAAGCGACAACAATAATGTATACATGTGCATGCATTCATGGACATGTCACATGTATGTCTTCGAATAGACACTGAGATCGATCTGGCCCTTATATATACCTCAAAAACTAGAGGTATACGACGTACGTACCTGAAGTTTGGATTCAAGGAATTCAAGGATGACTGCAGGGATGATCCCCCTGATACCACCGCCATCAATGGTGAGAATGGTGATGTACTTCCCATAAGTTGGGGGCTGAATTTGTAAAGATGATGACGCAGTTTTCTCCATTAGGAAAGGGCAATGGAGCAAAAATGTTGCAACAAGGAAAGAATGCCTAGCTTGTAAGATATAAGAAGCTCAAGTTTTTATGTTCTCACAATTGATTGACCATGCGACCTATTTATAGCGGTTCATGCATGGTCTACAAGTGTACGTACGTACGTATTTTGTAGTTCAAAAAGGATACATGAATCTGCAGGGAAGATTCACAGGTTGCAATTTGTCCCTGAAGTCCACCCGCGCGCATTGAAACTTTCCACATATGGTCATTCTATTTCTACAAAGAAGAATTTTCCTCATGCATGCCGAGAAAACTTCTAAGATCGATGTAACTGCCATGACAAGTCGCTTATGCATTTATATATGTGGGACAGGCAAGTTTAATTCCTCATGACCTGTTCAAAAGTACTTAGGTTTCATATTAATTAAAGACGGTAATTAAGTCGTTGCTTATTTTAAGATGCATGCAAGCCTGATGATCTTCTTCTCAATTAATGCAGTTTCGGAGGTCGATGATTCATGTGGGGTAGTCATATATATCTTTTTTAATGACTCCTAGATTTTTCATATTTTTAGCCTCACATCCGAAACACTCACATAATCTTTTAAGAATTTGTAACAAATTAAACTAGATGAAGAACTTGTTAGATCATCATAACTGATGAGAACGTTAATTTGATGGATTTGTTGAGCCAAATTAAAGAGATCATACCTAATTAATTAATTCCATACATCAACTAATCCGGCCTCGATCGATCTTCATCCCTTTTTTCCACTAATTAATTAAGAAGCGCTTAAAAGTCAGAAAGTTTTGAAGACTTCTGAGCATTAGAACTTCCTTGTCCTCGTTCTCATTAATGGATGCATGCATGTCTTCATCCTTTGCCTCCTAAGTCAAATTCTTTCAAGAAACGGTCAAAGCGCTCCACATTAACCTGAGAACACCAATAGAATAATATTAGTAGCATATATTTAGTAATATCAGTACCTCTTTTACATGCTCAGTTTGTTTCGGCGTAAAATGGCTTCTGGAAAATGATTTCGGTATTTTTCGGTGTTTGGTAGGGGCGAAAATAATAGTCAACCAGAAAATAATTTCTGTTTGATCAAAAATGCTTAGTAAATTTTGGAAAATGATTTAAGCTTTTTAAAAATATAAATCATTTTCCGAAGATGGCAGACGCATTCGACCCCTATTAAACGACACAGTCGACCATCACTGAAATCTTGCTGGTACCGAAATCCGACAGCATCTGATCAATGTCGCCGGAATCCGGTCAGCCCAAATTCCGACGACCATATTCCGGCCATCTGGCCCGTTTGGCCAGACCTGGCTAGAAAATTCCGTCCAGAACGGCCGGATCCCTGTCGACAGGTCGGGATCTGGCCAGAACGGCCAAATTCCCGCCTACTAGCCGGATTCCAATACAACTGGCAGATTCCGACCAGTATGCCGGAGTCTGGCATTTTGGCCGGAATCCGGCCAACCCAAATTCCTACGAAACTGTTCGGATTCCGGCCTTTTTCTTGGTTTCTGGCTATAGTAGCCGGAATGGCGGAATCTGGTAAAAGTGGCTGGAATCCTGTCGGTCAGTGATATAATCTCGTCTTCAATAATTTTTATATTATTTTACATTAATATTTATATGTTTTGAATAAAAATATTAAAAATATTTGTGATTTTCCGTACGCGCCAAACACCGAAAAATGCTTTCAGCGAAAAATATTTTCTAAAAAAATGACTTCCTTGAAATCATTTTACGACGGAAACCATTTTACGTCAAAACAAATGGAGCATAAATTAAAACTTGTTAGGTTTTTAGTGTTGGGCAAATTCAATGTCAAACATGTTTAGTTGTAAGTTGTGGATTAGGGTTAAATCAGTGTAAAAGCTAATCCAAGACATAGAAACTCTAACTTGTGTATGTTGTCCAGCATAGACATAATCAGAGTAAAATTCCAACATCAAATTGTGGCAAGTTTGATGGCGTTGGAAATTTGAGGGCCCAAACCCAGCCTCTACAATTCATCACTTTTTTATTTTATTTTAATTTTTTTTTCCAGCATTTCTCATCTAGAAAACAGAAACAGAGTAAAAAATAAAAATCTTCCTCCTTGCCATTGTTCAATATATATATATATATATATATCCAGATGGTAATAATCAAATTAAAAACAGTACTAATTATAGTAGATAAACAACGAAGAATCATCTTCATATGATGTTGAGTGGGTTCCACGTACGCTTAATACCAAAGTCTTCTACCGTACCGAAGAAGCCCAAAAGAACATAGAGAGACGTTGAATAGATCGACGGCAAGTCACAGAGTTATGCAAAGAAAAGGTCCGTCAGACCGAGAAAATACAAGTCCTTACGCGTTATCGGACTTGCACCAAAGAAAGACTCGAGAAGATTCGTACCAATATTACTTGCATGTTATGCCATTTGATCTTTTCAAGTTGACCAAGTATACACGTACAGTGGTGGAGCTACGACTTTTGTTCAGAGGGGTCAAGGTTAAATAATATTATAACATAAAGTTAAGAGAGTAATGAATCAAACCCTTCCACATTTCATCGGCAGAAGTTTTTTATTATATATTGTTTATATAAATGTGATATTCATGATCGAGTGTGTATGATATCACATTCAACCACTTTAAGAGGTGAAAATTTTATGCAAACTTCAAAAATGTGTACTTTCATGAGCCTTTTTTTATTTTTTCTTCTTCTTCTAAGCACGTATGAGCAATAGCTAGCTTAACTTTTCTACTCTTTGTCTTGACCTCTAAAAGAATTAGAATGGATGATAATTAAGAAGATTAAAGGCATGGAGAATGATACTCTTTACATTCATTTATCACATTAGTTTTATATTGGTTGACATGATGTGTTTTAAATTGTTTTTCATGTTAGTCACTTAAAAAAAATGTTGGGAACTTAAAACACACATTACGTTAGCCTAGTCTGTGTAAAATAAATGTAATAAATAGGTGTGAAAAGTAGCATTACTATAAAACTATTAAAGAGTGGCCGACTGACAATAAAGACCTTGCAAGAAGTGATCAGAAGCTTTCATGCATTTACTTCACTCTATCACTAATATAATTCATAAAGAATTTTAGTTTTTCAAGATTCCCAATTGTAGGGAAGAGGGATCCCAATTCTGCTGTATAGAGTAATGCTATTTGTACATCAATTGGGTGTACGGCCAATACATTTTGATGTGGATCCATGAATAATGCATAGGAGACTGATATTTGTACAACAGGTTGTGCACAACCCACTCACATGGGTGGAATCCACCCAGTCAGATAAATCCCACTCATTTGCGTAGTTGTGCATAAATTGTGCACAACTTATTGTACGTGCAGCAAGCTTTTTCCTAATGCATATGCATATGATATGGGTTTTCTACTGTCCAAGTGCACCAGGTGTACACTGGATGTACACCCTGTTGACGTACAAATAGCATTAATCTACTGTGTATGGCATACTTGGTGCCAACATGCCCTATCTGGGACCCCACAATTTTACAGGCAAAAGCTTTCCCGCCATGTTAATTCTTTTGGGGGCACAATCACAGATTCACAGAATTACTCAGTCTTTCGCTTCATAAAACCCTCTCTCTCTCTCTCTCTCTCTCTCTAAATGCTCTGGTCTGTAATCGAAGATTAGGGGCAGTTTGGTAGTAGCTAAATAAAGCATTTGGTCCCCAGCTCAAACCTCGTATAGGTTGAGAAGCAACATGGGGATTCAGGGGCTGTTGCCGCTGCTGAAATCGATCATGGGGCCAATCCACATCAAGGAATTGGAGAGCTCTTGTGTTGCGGTTGACACCTATTCTTGGCTCCACAAGGGTGCCTTGTCTTGCAGCAGAGAGCTCAGCAAAGGCCTACCCACCACCAGGTGTGTACATATATAGTTAGATTTCGTAATTTAGTTGGAGGTGTAAATGGTTTTGTCAAATTTGGGATATGGGTTTTTCTTGGTAAGCGCCCAAGTAATGAATAACGTCTCTTTTGCGTAATGTAGTCGAAGATTTCGATGATTTTATTGACTTGGGGTGATTGTCTTCTTGTCTCGGGCATTTGATGCATTTTCCAATGCTTATTCCCCCAAACCTAAAATCAACTCTCGCACAATCTCTCTAATGAAAAGTTCCGTTGTTTTAGATGTCTCTTTGATCTGCCTCCAAAATATACAATATGGAACTTCCCTGCTGTTTGGCACCTTTCGTGTTTTTTCTTTACTGCTCTATGTACTGAGATCCAATGGGTTTGGACGTTTGGTCTTAGAAGAGACATGGATTATTGGACTTCATTGATAGTTTATGATCCTATCAATGAAGAAATTGTACATTTGTCCGAAATATCTGATAATGTTGGAGTTGATTTGGACTTCATAGGCCCATATCCTTTATTTGCAACTCAACTTCTTAGTCTAATTCTCTGCACATTTTTGCTCTAATAGTTGAAATGCTAGAAATCCTTGACATAGGATACATTGATATCACAACATACAGCGAAAGGCATAGCAGAAGGTGATCTTGATCCATTTACCAAAAATGCAGTTTCAGGTGCATCCTCTCTCTCTCATTTTCAAGGGCAGTTGCGTTGGGATTCTTTGTACAATTAATTAGGTGACCTCCTTTCACTTGTGCTCCAATTAGCCTATGTTGGAAAGAGAGGAGAAGAAAAGCATAAATGGAAAATTACTCAGAATAGAGAAAGGAAGATTTTAAGGGAGAGTTTCTCAAGAATCATATTAACTAATGGAGAGTTTGTTAAAATCATAATTAACTAAGTACTTGTACATGTGCATTCATAAGCACAAACTTTATGACCGGGCTTAATCATATATCCTGGTCTATATAACCCAATACAAGTGAATCAATTAGAAAGTGCAAGTCTTGTATCTTGTGTATGATAGTTAATCTTCTTTTCAGTCTGGTAATAGCTATGATGCCTAAGTCAATAGTGTTTAAGAGGAAAATTGGAATGCACTAAGTATGAGTTTTGAGCTTTGGGCCAAAAGTCCCTTTTACCTTGCTTGGACTCACCTTTTATAGTGGTTTTGATGTAATTGTCGCTTTGTTACGTTTTAGCCTAATCGTGGGGTTACCCTAACGATGGCCTAGGCTTAAGCATCTCGTATCCCATAAATTAGGAGTGTATCTTTCGAAGTGGGCTTGAGCATGGTTATTTGCTTGGAGCACATTTCACTGATATCGGAGTAAATCTCCTGCTACACGTGGCACAATAGAACTAGGTCTATGGATCGGTTTCGGGCCTTTGCATGTGAACTTTGTGGGCCATGTAGGTCTGTCAGCGTAATTTCCAGCAGTATTAATATAGCAAAGCAGAAAAGTGAGAACTTTCAACTTTCATTTTGATACCTATATTGTCTATGCTGTACTGCAATAGAGATGAAAATATTACTTTTGACTTGGGGAATTGAACTAATTAATTTTGTTACACTTTGCTTAAAGTTTGCTCCTCACTACTTGTGATTGTGCTCGACTTGTCCATCTTTTGACAAACAGGGAGAGAATGTGAGTGCTGACATGGTGCTTTACAAAACATCCCAACTAAACAATTTAATCCTGATAGCGCGAGGTAAAAGCTAGATTTGCCGATTCAGAAGTATCTCTTGACTAAGTATTTATGTATCCTTTGAAGCCCTTTTTTCTTGGCTTGGATTATTTCATTCTTTCTTTCTTTTTCCTTTTTGTAAGTTACATTTCACATTTTAAAAATTAAGTACACGAGTTTCTATATGTATCCTGCATATTTTTCTGGTTCATGCTTTAGAACCAAAAAAATGCTAGGAGCATGTCTTGTGATGTAGGATCATCCTGTAGAGATCTGGCCTGTATCTACCATTTTTCTTGGAACCACATTAGACAAAATTTCCATTTTCCTTTGCACATAAACTGCTGATATGTCCTACAGTTGTATTTGGACAAATTATAGCTCATTTTTGGGTCATAAATTCATCGAACAAAGTTCCTAAATGATGGTTTTAAGGACTAAACAGGTATCAGCATGTAATTTATGTCAGAAAAGGACATTATATTAGGGAGGTTAGAGTCTAAAAACTAAATAAAGGTTTATAAGTTGATGGCACCACTGAGCACCAAAGGTTTCCGTTACATTTTGTTCTCGTAATTCAATTTTCCTTAACGCCTAAAGGCTTTGCGTCCCTTGATGCAAAGAGAAAATTCAGGGCCCCACGAACATCACCTAATCATCCAATTCCAGAGGATAACTCTCCTCTTGTTTCGAACATATCACGTTGGAGGCTGCTGCATGTAAAACGAACTGCTTGCCGACATCCCTGCTTGACTCTGAAAACATTGGCACTGTTTCTCCTGTTGACAACCCTGTGAGTGATATGAACGGGAGTGGTGACAAATTTCAGTTGAATAGCACTTGATAGTTGATTGTTAAAATCTTCTTAGGCCTAATTTTGATGTAATAAATTAATTTCTTTTCTTTCTTTAGGCAGAAGATGGCTTTGTCACTGAAATTCCAGAATTTTCAGAATCTCCAACCCATGGTAAGGCTATAGTTTCCCTAAGATCTACATATTCAATGTTGAGTTCACGTGGTACTCACTTACTTGAATATTGATGAATGTAAAAGATATGGTGTCTGAAACAAGAAGTCCAGAACTAACTCTACAGCAACCCAGGTATTCAATTTATAAACCTTGTACAACATTGCATAAGGAGCATGAATGTAAGAATGTTCCGGATGCAGTTTAGGGCGAAACAAAGACAGGTACAAGAAAGGACATCATAAGAAGTTCTTACTTTCAGCATAAGTCTGAAAACCAGAAGGACGCGAACAATAAGCAAGAGAAGGTCAAGGCTGATGATGTCGTTATATGAGAATACAATACCCGAGGATGCTTCTTTCAGAAATAATTATCTTAAGGACAAAGTCATGAAAAGGAAGACCTCGTCAAATGACTGTTCTCAAATAGTGGGTGCTCTCACTCTAATCTCTTAGTTATGTTGTGATGGCACCTTGGAATAATCTTTGTACTCTTTTATTATTTAAACTGCTTCAGGAAAATGTGCAACCCAAGCAAAGGCGTACAGATGCACCTCTTCCTGATAATGGTATGTATCAATGTCAAGAGCTATTAATGAACTCTATCCGAGAAGTAAAATTTATTTATTGCTTTAATTTTATACCTTTCATCGAGCTGTAACTCTGTGAATTCTTTGTTTTCAAGTCTATGCTTTGCTAAATTAGACTTATGTGCTTATCAAAAAAAAAAGTATTTAACTTGTTTAAGCATAGATGTGATTGTTTGATCTTATGCTTGTCGTCTTGCTATATGAAGCTTTCTTTCTTCTTCAGTGAGTTTGAGTTTCTATTTTATTTTCAGTTGTCATTCATTTTTATGGCGGTACCTTTGAAACCTGTTATGGTCCCAGAGTACATCTATAACTGCTGAAAACATCTATTTAGTTTAGTGAAAAGCTATTTATATTAGTGAACTCCTGCTTTAGCTTTATAGACTCTCAGTTACATGCTGTAATCCTAGAACTTGACTCTTGACAATATGTGAAGAATTATTGGAGTTCTGTTTAAAGGAATCATTATATACCATAAAGTTACGTTGCTTGCTTGCAAACGTGTTTGTCTATTGTGGCGCATTCCTCTTATCAGAATGATCATTGCTGATATATATATGCATTCCTCTTATCTTTGCACATAAGATAAAAGGAATCCTTGAAGAGTCATCAGCTTCTAGAATGATTCATTTTTCATGATAGCATAAGATAATAGGAATGTATATATATTTACGATATTAGCGTCGTTGATGTTGAAGAATAGAAGCTCCCTTCATGTTGATTGATCAATGAATGCACATGAATTTCTTAAATGATGTCTGTAGTTATGGTTGCCGCAGTGATCTATCAAAGAAGGCTTAAAATGGTACAACAATTGCAAAGTGGCTGGATTGATATGGTCGGTCCTATCACTGACAAATTGTGGAGACTAGGGAAAGAACCATCTACCAGGAAGTTCGTTGCATTTGAGTTTGGGCTGCAAGTTAATACCTTGATCAACTAGCATCTAAGATATTGAACATTTGCAATGATGAAGGTAGAAATGATAATATAGAAACTTGTAATAGAAAGACATGGTGAAAAAATCTCCTGTGGAGGAATATAAAAGGGATGAAGAGGATGTGGTGTATTGTATGGGAGGATAAACCATCTGGATGAGTACTTAAATAAGGAGAATAACTAAATAGAGGATGGGAATTATATGGCTTTACAGAAACGTTTCTGAAAGGGGGCTGAGAAGGGCCTTAAAGGAATATGATCGAGAGACCACAGAGAGAAATGAGAAGCTTCAGCTATCAGATCAGGAGGCAATACAGTAGAGCAAACTATAGAGGGATGTAGGGAAAATAAAAAAAAAAAAAAAATCTAATGAATAAGTTTGTGGTTTGTAAGCACATGTTGACTTAGATACCTGAAAGAACCTGATGTTTTAATTCTTTCAAAGATTTCCATGCAAACAATATTCATAATCTATAATAAGTTATTTTATAGATCAAGTAATTTCTTTCAAATGGTTGAAATTAAAGATTTGAGAAATATAGGTACATGATTGCATGAACCTGCATTTGATTTTAAAGGTATATTAAGATTCTGTAAGTTGATTTATGTAGAAAAGTGGAGAAGGAGAAATAGATGTTCTTAGGGACAGTGGTAGTCAAATTAGGATTTGGATTCTTATTAATAAGTATATAATAAGAACCAATTACCGAAAAAAGTTAATGGTAATTAGTTCGAGTCAAATTAGTCGTCAAATTAGGAATCCCAATCCTAGTCCAGTCCAGTAAAGTAATCCTAGTAGATTAAAAGTCAATGTTCGATATAAATATGCTTAAATGTACTCAAAAGAGTTCAGACTTTGGGTAATGGAATAGTGAGTGTTTTGATATTAAGGCACGTTAGCTTAGTATACTACTCTCTCTCTCTCTCTCTCTCTCTCTCTCTCTTCTTTTTTGGCACGTATAATCGTATATTGTTATTGTTCAGGTTACTGTTCACATAGCCTCAGAATAGCAACAAACTTTTCTCTTTTCCTTCTTTATAACCCCTAAACCAAGCCCCTCTCCTTGCATCTACATACTTTACCAAATAACCAATCAAACCAATTTAAATTCCCAAAAACAGCCGTTGTCGAGAATTTTCTAGCAACCTATTTGCTTCAAACTAGGGGTGAAATAACCATCCTCTAATAATCGTTCGCTAACTGCTAACCATACAATCGCAAAACCGTTAAAACCGTTAGCCACAAATTGTAAAGTGCCCTATAGGAGTGGTTAACGGTTTTTACAAAGGCGGTTAGCTGTTATAACTGCTAACTACCTTTATTATTATATATATATATATATATTTTTTTTTTCTATATAAAACGACGCAATTTTAGTGCTAACACCAAAATGGCGTTGTTTTGGTCGTATAGGGTTTTAACTTTTAAACCTAAACATCTTTAACTCTCTCACTCCCAAAGTGCCACACCCTTCCCTGAGTCCCCTCTCTCTTGACTCTCACTCTCAATCTTCTCTCATCTTTCTCTCTCTACAACATGATCGTGTCGTCGATGAGATCATTGCCAACGATTAGGGTGACAGAATGAAGCCATCCTATGTTGCCTTTACCGATGGTCCGATACATAGCGTCTGGCGATGCGGCCAATGGCCACAAACCAGGTCGTCATGAACCCTATCAACACCATCTATAGTGAGATCTGAGCTCCTACAAACATGTTTTTGTTTATTACTTCTTAGATCTGAATATTTGTGACTTGATTTGTTATTCTAGGTCTTACATTTGAATATTTATGCCATGATTTGTTATTCTAGGTCTTACATTTGAATCTTTGTAGTTGACGATCTGAATCTTTGTTGTTTGATTGGCATTAATTGGGCACCACCAACAAAATGGCTGGGAAAAAAAAAAAAAGAACCAATTGTTGATTGCCGGTTTATAACTGCCAACCGCCTAGGTATAACTGCAACTAACCGCAACCACCTTTTCACCTCATACATCAAATAGCAATGCTCTTGCCATAACCATTTCTTCTAAAATTTCGAATCCTAGATCCATTAATTTATCCTAGAAGCAAGCCCACAACAGGCACAAATAGAAAAAAATCCAAAATAGTCCAACATCGACAAAATTGTGTCTCACTCAAATGTCCAACAATTAATGTCCGTTGCTGATAATATCAACATTGGTGGGTCACAAAATCACATATATGGACTATTGTTGATAAAGCTGTCGGGGCATATGTCCAAAGAAATTTACGACCACTCATAGTTAGAGTTGTATGTATGAATCCATCTTTTAAAAAATCTTGTACATACATATGTATGCCTTAAAAGTTTATTACATGCATCATAAATAGTCGTGATAAATTGCAGATACTAAAACCATTTCAAAATTAATTGAATTTATTTACTTTTAAATTGATTCAAAACCAAACTTAACTTCTTTCTCCATTTTTTTTTAATTTTTAATTTTTTAAAACACCCTTCTAACATGTAAAATTTATTGAATAATAATAATAAAAAATGTCAAATTTATTTTTAATGTTTTTTACATTGTATTTTTATCCACTATTTTGATTCTGTCACTGTCTTGTACATGTATGAATGATTTTTTTTTTTTTGTTTTTTCTTTACTTCGAATCAGTTTCTCTTCATACACAACAATACTTCTATTTTTTTGCCAGCACCTCATAAATAACATATTTCAAATAATTTATTTATTTATTTATTTTTTTTTTTAAAATGCATATAGTTGATAAATTAATATAATCGATAAATTATATACATTTCAAATAAAAAATGTATATAGAGAGAGTAAGTTATCGTACGGGCTGTCGTCGAAGCTGGGTAAAGTTGGGAGAGAGAGATTAGAGAGAGTGTGTGAGTGAGAGAGAGCTAAAGAGAGAGAGAGAGAGAGAGAGAGAGAGAGAGATGAAGATCAGAAAAGGGGGGCGGGGGGTTGTGTCGTGTGGAAATGCCCCACGTGGTGGAACAGCCCCTTAGGAACTTTTAGTGACGTGTCATTTTACTAATATATATATATATATATGTAGTATAAATTTGTACTATATATAGTATATAAATTTAAACCCTAAACCTATATACTATATATAGCACTAATATAGGGTTATGGTTTATGCCTATATATGTACGTTTCATGAATTTGATAAATTTATACGTACATATGGTATAAATTTATACTATATATATAAAGCTGATAAATTTAAACTCTAACCCTATATATTATATTTAGCACTAGTATAGCGTTAGGGTTTATATATATATATATATAAAGTTGATAAATTTAAACCCTAACCCTATATATTATATTTAGCATGTATAGCGTTACGGTTTATATATATATAGAGTATAAATTTATACTATATATATATAAAGTTGATAAATTTAAATCCTAACCCTATATACTATATATAGCACTAATATAGGATTAGGGTTTATATATATATTTAGCATACTATATATATGTGTACGTATAACTCTAACCATATATATATACACACTATATATACATAACACTAAAATAAACCCTAAGTGAATGGGACACAAACACCAAACATGCAACACTAAACCATGCATGCATAAACACTTAATAAATACCCTAAAACTGACAAACGCTAAACCCTAAATTCTATCTAGACCAAATAAACCATATTTATATAAACATCCTAAAACCAAACCGAAATGTAATTATATAACCCTATATACTATATATAGCACTAATATATATAGGGTAGGGTTTATACATATAATTATATAAACACCTTAAAACCAAACCCCAAAACAAAATACCAAATACGCAACACCAAACTATGCATGCATAAACTCTTAACAAACACCCTAAGACCACCAAACGCTAAACCCAAAATTCTATTTAGACCAAATAAACCATATTTGTATAAACATCCTAAAACCAAACCCCAAAAATCAAACCGAAATGCAATCAAATGGAATTAGGATAAAAATAAATTAGTGACGTGTAAATTTGGCACGTCAAGAATTAGTGACGTACCAAAATGACATGTCAGTAATTAGTGATGTGTCAATTTGACACGTCGCTAATAATTTAAATTTCAATATATTTTTTTTAAAAAAAAAAAATTATGTTGACTTAAAATTTAGTGACGTGGCAAAAAGCTGATTACTATAGACACGTCACTAATTGCTAAGTTTTTGTAGTGACGTTTCATTAAATTTTACATTAACTAAAGAAAAATTATCAACACACCCTTCTACTTTACTTAGTTTGCAATTAGTTTCATGCATTTTCTATTTTATCAATTATTTTCTTAAGCTTTCTTTCACTCCTAATTAGCTACTTTTATCCTTATATATTAATTTTGTTATTTTTATTAATAAAATAAGTGAAACTTCACTTAACCCTCCCGAACTTCATCACATTTGCAATATGACTCATTATTTCGATGAATCATTTCTTTGGACAAAGAAGATTATGTAAACACTTACTCGAAATCTTACTTATCAGATTCCATTGTGTAAGACACAATTTTTTCTGAAGAATTCGTCATGATATATCTGATCCATGCATAATATCATGAAAAATGAATACAACTTTTTGGCGGCTAAATATTAGCAATAGGTCTGAAAAAGTATCTCATCCCCCTAAAGTAGAAAACTTTCAATTTAGTGTATGAAACTTTTAATTTTTTGTAATCTCACCCCTTTAGTCATGATTTTGGGTTAAATCAAACTGTCAAATGGTCAAAATGACCCTTATACCCTTAAAAACATTATAAAATTACAAACTATTAGACCCAACAGACCATACCTTTTTTATATTTTTTGGATTTCCGAGCCCTTTGTTAGGATTTAATAGAAAATCTTAATTGAGAGATTATAATGCAAAAATTAAATTAAAAGTTGAATACATTAAATTGAAAGTTTTTGAATTTTATAGAAGTAATGGAAATTCATAAGAGTTGAGTGAATTTTCCCCATAAAAAGAATATAAATTTCTAATTTAAAAAAGAATGGTGCAAAAATGGGAGAAAAACAGAACAATAAAACAAAAGGAGCGTTCGATCAATTAATGTAAGGAACAAGAGAAACACAAAAGAAAAAGAAAGGAAAAAAAGAAGAAGAAGAAAAAAGAAAACCATCTAACTGAGCTTTTCGCTTGCTGAGAGAAGCTAGCTTCTTCCTCCTCTTCTTTTCTTTTCTTTTTTTTGGTAATTTTTCTATATTTTTTTTATAATTTAATTACAAAAATTTTATTCATTAAAGTTAACATGCAGATGGAATAAAGATGAAACGAAATTATTGAAAAGAAGAAAAAAAATTGATTAATAAAATTGGAAATCCAAAATTGAGAACTATTGGAAAACCGTCTAAGGGTGCGTTTGGCATTGCGATTTTATAGAAAAAAATAGCAATTTTAAACCAAGGCGTAGAAAATGAATCGTTTGAGATTGTGTTTTTAAAAAATTGCATTTTTAAATCGCATGCAAGATTAGAAAGTTAAACTGCGATTTTAAAGGTCAAATTGCAATTTTGTCAAATACTTAACTGCATTTTTAAAAATCACATTTTTCAAATTACACATTTTAAAATTACTATTTTATTGAAATCACGTTTCTAAATCGCATAAAAACTGTTGTAAAAATTACTAGGATCCAAGCAGGTCGTTGACGAGTAGTGAGTACTAATGTATATGACAGAGCAAAAATATCCTAGCCTTCCATTATACATGAATGCTCAGGATTTATAGAATTGTATGAGGCAGAATACCTTAATATATAATTGTAGATCGAGGATTATGCTACGGAAGGTAGCTAGTCGTGCTTCTTTTAGTATTTTTGGGAAGAGAAATGGTTCTTCACCACTTAAATATACAATTTTTTACAATTTTGTCTATGTGGCAAGGTGGTCTCCCACTTTATTTTATTTTTTAAAAATAAAAACTCTAAAGTTAGTAGGGGACCACCTTGCCACATAGACAAAATGGTGAAAAATTATATATTTAAGTGGTGGAAAATCATATCTCTTTTGGGATTTAAGCAAAATATCATTTTTCAATAATTTTCCTCAACTAATTTCCCATACACGTAAAATGATGTGATGTAGAGATAAGGTAGAATGTGTGGACAGAAGAAAACTTGCTGACTCTTACGGGAGAACTTCACTTATAATTTTTGATCTTTTATCATTTTTTTAAAAAATATATTTAATTTTTAAAAAGTGTCGATTTATGGTATTTATATTTTAATTTTAACCCTTCATTAGAATTTTTCGTTAAATCTTGTCAAAATTCTCAAAATATCCCTCATTTTTTTTCGGAAAAAAAATTGCTAGGATTTATGTATGTTTTGGTCAAAATTTATTGAAATTTGCAAAAATTGCAATGCCTAAATTTTGAAATTTTTAATTTTTTTTAAAAAAAATTAAACACAAGGTATTTTGAGAATTTTGATAATATTTAGCTAAAAATTTTAACAAATGGTTGAAATTGAAAAAAAAATTAAAAGATAAATATCGTAAATTAACACTTTTTAAAATTTTGAAACATTTTTTAAAAAGTTATAAAAGATTCAAGAGTTATAATTCACTATATATATATACAATCTGAATAATCTCTCTCCAATAATGTCACTTTTCAATAATTTTCCTTAACTAATTTCCCATGCACGTACGATGATGTAGTGATAAGGTAGAATGTGTAGACAGGCGAAAACATCGCCATGTGAGCAAGTTTTCCTCTTTCCATTGTATAGAGATTATTCAAATTGTATATATAAAGAGACTTATCCGGATCTTTAATCATATTTGAAAAAATTTATTAAAACTTTAAAAAGTGTCAATTTAAGATATTCATATTTCAATTTTTTTTCAACTTCAATTATTCGTTAGAATTTTCCGTTAAATCTTATTAAAATTCTTAAAATACTTTTTTTTTTTTTTTTTTTTTTTTTTTTTTTTTTTTTTTTACGAAAATAAAGAAAAAAAATGGCTAAAATTTATGTGTTGGTTAGAATTTAAAGGAATTTACAAAAATACTCATACTTAAATTTTTGAAATTTTTTATAATTTATTTTAAAAAAATTAAACACATAGTATTTAAGAATTTTGATAGTATTTAACGAAGAATTCTAATAGATAATTGAAATTGAAAAAAATTAAAAGATTGATATCTTAAATTGACATTTTTCAAAAATTTATATAATATTTTAAAAATAATAAAAGATCAGAAATTGTAAGTAAAATTTTCTTCCTTTTTCACTCTAGACCTGTCTCTCTCTCTCTATATATATATATATATACACAATCTGAATAATCTCTCACCATGCACAGCTTTCTCTCATTTTTGTGCAAAACCGGACCTCATTGAGACAAGTTAAGGTTGCTAGCTAGCTCTGAAATGGCTAAATCCAAGAGTACTGGAGGCCCTTGGTCAACAGGCCTATGTGCTGCTTCTCTGACATGCGTAGCTGTAAATTCCTTATCCTTTCTTCTTTTCTTCCTTGAAGAGGTTCTTTTCTTTTCCTAGCTCCTTCTTTCCATGACCTACATATAAAGAAAATCCGTGTGTATTGTGATGGAAATATTTGGGGTTCAAAAGTACTAAAGCTAATTCTGTCACAGGTTGCTTGACACTGTGGTGCCCATGTATTACTTTCGGCCAGATCTCCGAGATTGTAGATAAAGGATCATTACGTAAGTACTAAAAATGTTATTTAGAAGACTGTTATGTATATAATGAAAATGAGTTAGTAGTAAAAATTAGTGTTTAAATCAATAAAGAGTTGTAAAAAATATAAAATTATTGATGCAAGAGGAAATCAGATACAACTATAGAATTAATTGGTCTATGATGTGGCGATGAGATTCATTTAGCTTAACCAAGAAAGGAAATTGTCAACTACTCAAGAAGGAAAGAAGAGACCTTTGGCAATTGTGATTTAGAAGATATTTTCTATTGAGTTGTCAACATCCATCAAGAGAGAGACCAAGTAGGAAAGAATAGACTATCGACAAATCTCTTGATTTATCTTTTAAAGAATTTTCATATTTATATTTACGTTGTCGTCAAGTAATATTATTGTTATTATATTTTCCCTAATATGGTAATTCTTTGGCACCAAGTATTTCCCATTAATTTGGAGATATTCTTTAGCACAAAGTATTTTCATAATATGCTTATTTGTATTTATTTCAAGTCTTAGGAGCTGAGATTTATTAGGCTTTTCGAGATTTTGCTATTTTTGGTAATTTTTCAGCTATATTAGCCCGGCTTGTGGGCGTTTTTCAAGAGTTGTTGTTTATTGATAATTTTATCGAATTTAGAGTTTCTCTCGGTTTTTTTGGGTGAATTTCCTATTTTCTTCCTTGCAAACTACTTGTTAATTAGTCTGCAGAATAATCGCTATTCTGTCCGCGTCAATTATATATATATATAAAAGCACGGTCTACTAAATAACATTTTTTTTTTCTTCGTATGGACAATATGCAAAGCTAGTTTACATGCATATATGGAAATAAATATTGACTTTTAACGAGTATGTGCTGTTTTTGTGGCAATTTTCAGCTTGTGGTGGAAACGCGGCCCTCTTTTATTCGTTGAGTTTTCTTCATAATTTTCCTTTCTAATTATACTCGTGCTATTATCATGCTAAACTGCGAAAACAATATATGTTGGTGGAGAGCCCCTGTTGGGATTGCTGTGTTCATTTTTTCTGCCTTCGTTGTGCCTTGTGCCAAGAGTATCGTGAGCTCAAAGACCGTGGTTTTGACGTGTCTGTTGGTAAAATTATGTCTCTATCAAAGAAATACTTGAAACTAAACGTTTACTTTGATGGGTTATCAATGAATATTAATGGTTTTCTTGGATATATATATATATATATATATATATATATATATATATATATATATATATATATATACATATATGCTTAGGATGGCAAGGGAACGCGCACTTGCACAATCAAGAAGTGGCGATGGCTCCGGCTGTGGAAGGAGCCATGAAGCGGTAGTGCGGTGGTCGATCGGAAGATTTGTTTTGTAATGCTGAATTAATAAATAAAATCTGCATGCATATATGGGACTGATCGAGGAGTGTTACTGCATCTTTGTTAACTATGTTGTCGATCTGCTGGTTTATGATGTTGAATAATAATAAGTGACTATGTCGTACCTTCTTGGGTTTGATAATTTGTTGTAAAAGCCCACGGTACGGTCTACCTTGTAATAATTTCTCTACCTGTTGGGGTAATCTGTTGGAAGTAATAAGTGATCAAATATTTGATCTTTTACTTTTTGTACCACATCCAAACACTTTTTCAAATAAAAAATACACTAATAATCAAATAAAATACAATATGCAAGGGTTTGGCAAGATTTAAGTTTAAGTTGAATTTGGAAATGTTAATGCATGGGATACATTTTTCATAATAGTACAAAGCGAAGCCAGGAATTTGTCTTAATAAAAGCGGAATTAAAATAATAAAATATAATGATAAATAATTTTTTTTTGTTCTTTTTATATGTTATAGTTTTATTATAATATATAAAAGTATGGTAATTACAAAATCAAAATATAAATTATAACATGTATCACAAAAAATGTATCTATCAAACTTCATAAATATATGCCAAATTGATATATCAGTAAAAAATACAAAATACAAAATACTTACGAGCCCATAGAAAAACAAAATCATCAAGTATCAAATCTGAATTGAAGCTTTCAGAAATTTCCCTTTCAATGTAGACTTTTCACACTAAACAACTAATGTCCTAATGGCACATACTCTAATGATACTCTAATAAAATTACTAGCATATTTCGATAGCTATTAATTGAACAAATCAACAAACAATGTCTTAATGAAAAGAACAAATAATAACAAATAACATACCTGAGAGTAGCAAAAATTCTACTGAAACTTGTCACTCGGCCAATTGGCGCACTCCCAAAGTATAAAGAAAACCTTAAAAAAAAAATGACAATGTTGTTCTTATCTGAATAATAAATAAAAAAAAAACTATAATAAAAAATAAGAGTCAATAAAATAATTTATAATCACATTCGTCAAAAGAATAAATAAATAAATTGAATTCGACTATGGAAGTTTGAACAAAAATAAAAGTTATAATTTATTAAGTAATAAAGATGAAAGATCTTTGCAAATTTCAATGACAGTAAGTAATAAAGAAAAACAAAACAAATAAAATTAACTTAAAAAAAAAAGGGAAAAAAAAAAAGTAGTTGTGGCCCACATTGACAAGTCACGTTGTAACTTGCAATGACTGAAATTCTGAAAAGTATCTACAAAAAAAAAAATTCTGAAAGCAAAACAAAGACAATCTGTCAACCACAGATTTTCATCCTTATCCTGAAAATCAAAAAGCAAATGAAGAAAGAGAACAACTCAACAACCATTGTCTCACACGGTCACACTCTCAGCTCAGTAATAGAAAATAAAAAATAAAAATGTAGAAGGCTTACGGTACGAAAGATTGCCAAGGAAGAGGCGCAGATGTTGGAGGCCAAAGAACAAGATTTGTGTTCTTTTAAAAGATTTGTGTTCTTGGCTTCTAATTAATGGTTGGTTTTTCTATGTAGAAGTTCTAAAGTTTCACAAGATGGATAGATAAATGTAATTTTTTTTTTTTTTTTTTTTTTTTTTTTTTTTTTTTTCACAAAATTGTTTTGTTCCTCTTCTTGAGCATTTAATGGTTGTTGTTGTTTTTTTTTTTTTGATAAAATTTTCTTTAACGGTTGATTTTTCCATGTAATTTTCTTCTTGTTCTATTATCAGCAGGGGCGGGCATCAAGAACAGAATTTTTCTTCTTCTTCTTTTTGATGTAATTTTTTTTTTTTCAGATATCTGTAAAAAAAAAAGTTTCTTCAAACATTTAGGGCGCCTACCCACCCTTTGTCTCTGCCACTGAGTACAAGGAACATGTTTTCAAATTTCAACTAGTCTACTTAGAATTGGAACCAAACCCAAGCTATACGCCAATTCAAATGTATTTTTTTGGGGTTAGAAGAAAGATGTTATCCCTCCTAAATAGTCGCAAATATAATGGTTTTGTTGGTCTACTATACCCAATTTCATGTCAATGATTGTCCCGATTAAAAGAGAGGATTTTCATTTTGGGTGCAATGAAGGGCTTCTCGTGTTAAGGATCGATTGAATTGTACGTGAAAGTCAAATCCCTCATTCCATGATTTGATTAGAAAGTTAGCTGCCTCTCGGAGACTGATTGTCTAGTACTTCTAAATGTTGGTTTTGTTGGTCTAATTCTTACAAATTCATCTTAAATACCTAACTCAGTAACATAATTCTTACACCTTCTGCTGAGAATGTGAGTTTTCATACTAGAGATCTCGGGATTGCAAGGAATTGCATCATTTTGTCATTGTACATATATATATATATATAAAACACATTTGAAAAAGAAAAGGAAATGAAAAGACTAGCGCATTTTGTACCAAATCTCACTCACCTGCACCCAGAGCCTGAGCTACCTTCGAACCCTAGTGACAAAAGCTTCAAGCTCTCCCACAAATAGCAGATCTCCACCCGGTATGCTCCAAAAATAATTAATATTTGTTTTACTGTCTTTTAGAACAATTTTTAGTACAGTATGAACGACGCTTTCTTTAATTTTTCATGCTCTTTAAAATTATTATAAAACAACTAAAATTAAGAGATCTTTTCGGGGGCCGGGTCTCATTTTGATGCTTAAGGTAGTATTTGAAAGGAAAGTATGCTCTATGCATAAAATATTTAGTTTGTCGTTTGTACCTGAGGTATGAGCTTATTTATAAGCAAAGATATAGAGTCAAACTTTAATTAGATTTTTTACTCCCCACTTAAATTAGGAGTGTAGAAGAATTTGATTTGATCGGGAAGTCCTATCCCCATTCAACTAAAAGTTAGACAATTGACCAGATTCTTCAATGAGTCTTTATTGGCCGGACCCGAACTGGGACTACTAACCCAATTCAACTTGGAGTAGGATTATTCCCAACATTGTCTAACGCCGTTTGTATTTATGGTAATTCTTGTATTTTTTTGCCACATTGTTTTCCATTTTAACTCTGTTATAAGATTTATTAGTCGTTTGGGCTTGGCCTGGTTTGATTCTTATGCTGACAAAATGAAATGATATCTAATATATATATATATAGCGAGAAATTTGGATGTGTAATAGTTTTAGACTTGGGTTGCAAATGATTGAACTGTTAATTCTGTGTTATGAGTTTGGAGTTTAAATTAGAGGCAGTTAGTAGTGTGGGATTAATGCACACATTGTCCGACTCCAACCTCTGATAAGTATGATAAAGCAACAACCTCTGAGGCTTATAATGTTTTACACTATAATTTCATGCATTTTGCTAATGGGTGCCTTGACAGAACTCAATACAGAGAATTTACTAGTCCTCTACCTTTCTTCTATTGGCTTTAATTTCTTTGTAAAGAAAGTTGAATATGTGCGAAAATGTGTACTAAAGAAACCCATCCTACCATGGATTTGCGCGTACTGAGTGTGCAAGTGATGGTTTTTCTTGATTGAGAAGTGTAATATTTTTTTTAATTTTATTTTTTCAGAAAATTGTGGGAGATTCTTTTATATAATAAAGGAGTGTTAAATGTTTCTGGATGTGTGCCTAAGGGCACGTGTTGGAAGGGCCCATATTGTGTTCAATATTAGCAGATCGATGCAAATTATGAAAGTCTTATCTATTATTTCAATGAGATTGAAATTGGGAAAAAAATATAATTTAACCCTTCAAATTATCACACTTTTTTTTGGATGGTCCCTCAAATTATTAAGATTTGCACTTTGACCTCCCAAACTACTAAAACCTTTGAAAAATGCTCATTTTGACGAAATATTCACATAATACTCCTACCACGTGTCATTTTTCAATTAAAAAAACTTAAAAAAAAAAAATTAAAAACTGTTAGTTTTTGTGTTTGTTATATTCTGTTGAACAAAATCACTTATATGCAATGTTGCTGCTTTCACAGGAATGCTACTTTATCCAGAGTCTACTCTTCAGCTATGTTCTTCAAGAAGATTCTGTGAAGTTTTCAAGGAAGTTTATTTCGGTTCCCTGTCAGCCGTCCCGACGACATGGTATTCCGTCCGGATGCTCATCAGTCAGCAACATCCGTCAGGACGACGAGATTTTTCCGTCCGGACGCTCATCAGTGTCTAGAAGCTTTGAATAGTTCAAGTTTGCATCCATCCGGACATAATGGCAAATCGTCCGGACGCTCTTCAGAGTTCGAGAAGATCCCAGTGTTCCAGCGCATCCGTTCGAACGACGTGGTTATACCGTCCGGACGCCATTCAGTGTTTGACAAGCATTAGAGTTTCTGACTCAAGACATAGTTATGGGAAGACGGCTGCTGCCGTCCGGACGATGTGTGATCCTGTCCGGACGATGTCCTCCATAAGGCAAGTCGTGCACTCAAAGTTCAACCGTCCGAACGCTTGTCTTCATGGTCCGGACGATCAAACTTCATATATGGAAATTGCGTGCACCAGTTCAATCGTCTGGACGTCAGCCTTCAGGGTCCGGACGCTCAAAGCCTCATTATGGTAATTACGCACAGCTGAAGTCCAACCGTCTGGACGCTAGGGCAACACCATTCGAACGCGGCCTTGTTATGGAAGCTTTCAGTACTATTTTGGAAAGGCGGTTGCTGTTGACTGTCCGAACGCTCGGTCAAGCTTTCCGGACACCTTCCGGTATTTTGATCATAATGTTTTACTCAAATATCGGATTAGAACGAAATTGGCGTCGTTGGAAAGCTAACGAAAAATTCTGTAAATTGGACTATATGGACGGCAAATATTAAGGTCCGGACGGCCCCTGAACGGACGAAAACATCTAGCGTTCGGACGGCCCTATGAAAATTTTAGAATTGCTTTTCGGACAAGGAAAAAGTTTCTCGTCCGGACGCTCGTGCCAGAGACTCCGTTTTTGACATGTTTTAGGTATTCTAAAACCTATAAATAAGAAGCTCGAGGCATGCATTTGACACAGAATTCGGTGGTGAATTCCATACAGCATAGAGAGGGTGTTTAGGGAGATATTGAAGATCTGCTAGCTCTCTAGCTTTGCTAGTGTGTGATTTGATCAGCTGTGAAGTCTATCTTAGAGGTTGAACTAAGGTAAAAGATTTTATTGAAGACCCCTTTAGGTAGGAGACCTGGTTGGGAGGTGTTCGTGTTAGGCTACACGTTAGAGTGTAAGGTACGACCACTACATCAGGGGTATGTGAGTGCTACTACTTTGTAACTAGCTTTGTCTTCTGAATAGTGGATATCCTGGGTTTGGCTGCCCCGGAGTGGTTTTTCTCTTAATTGAGTTTTCACTTCGCCAACAAAATATTTGTCTCCTTTAATTCCGTATTTAATATTTTGTTGCACACTGTTCACACACACTTGTTAAAATTAGAAGTCCAATATTTTTCAAAAAAAAAAAAACTAAAATTTTATTTTTTTTTAAAATATTTCGATCGATCGGAGGACATATTGCTTCTTTCCAGCATCATCGTTGGGTACGATGCACGCCTGCAGCTCGACGAACTCGTCACTACCTCTCTGAACGCGGATATGGCTAATTTTCTATCTTTCGATGTCTATGATACTGATCTTTCGAAGGTTATGAATGGTTCGAATCTGAATTTTGTTTTGTTACAAACGGCGAGCAAGTCTATCATCGTCGTGGAAGACCTCGATCGGTTTCTGACGGAGAAATTAACGGTCGTGAGCTTATTCGTTGACGTTCATATCCATTTCTCTCTTTGTATTTTTTGGCATTCAAAATGTTGGCCAATAGCTACCTGGGGCTTAAGGATCACAAGCTTTTCTCTCAGGTGGATGATATTTTCTAGAGCGAGGTGAGCTTGAGCTCGATCGAGATCAACGAGCTGATGATTGCTAATCAGAACTCGCTGAGCCGGGTTATAAAATCGGTCATCACGGTGATCGGAGGGGTGTTAGGAAGATCGGTCGCGGTTGGGAAATAACGCCACCCCAAACACCCATCTTTTTTATAAAAAAATAAAAAAAAGAAATAAAATTTTAGTTTATTTATTTTCTTAATTTTTTTAATTTTTTAATTGAAAAGTGACATGTGATAGGGGTATTATGGGGATATTTCGCCAAAAGAGGCATTTTTCAAAGGTTTTGGTAGTTTAGGGGGCCATCTGGAAAAATAGTGGTAGTTTGGAAGGTTAAATTGTATTTTTCCCTCGAAATTGTTTATCAAATGGAAGAAAAAAAAAATCTAGAATATGCATGCCGTACAAAAAAAAAAAAAAAACTGCATTTAATCTTCTTCTTCTTTTTTCTTTTTTTTTTTTTTTTTTGAATGCCGTTTTAGGCTATATATACGGTACCAAATAGTTAGTGCCATTTAATTAATGCCGCTTCTCAATTGGCATTAAAGTGGCGGTCTTAAATTAATTTCTCGCTGCTTAAGATGAAAACAAAGTTAAAAAAATTATATATATATATATTAGGGAAGGAAGTGATACTTCCTCCGCTCAAGATATGTCGTAATTGCCAAATATTTTCTAAAGAACTTGAATGCCACCTGCTACATGACATTTCGTTACTGGAAGGGTGAGCATTAAATCACATATATAGCCCATGCCATGAAGTCCTATGTCAGATTCTTCATTGCCAAACATCAATTTCATACGATCAGATGAGAACGTATTCATTTTATAGAGTGCAGAATTAAGCCAAGACATTACAAGTAAATAGAAGATAAGACAAAGTACTTACAATATTCTGGGAAGACACATTAATTGCACTCACTCTACGTTGCAGCAATGCCCCAGCATGTAACCAAAGAAGCCAGCCCCCACAAGCATTGCAATTCCTGTAATGATGAAAAAGAGTACATACTGATCTCTAGTGTAGAAAAATACTAGAGGATAAAATTTGGTTAAATATCCTAATTACCAAGAGGAAAACCATTTCCATATTCATAAGCACAATCAACGAAGTGGAGTTGGATCTCCCTAATAGCCTGGTTTCCGATCTGTCTATGACAAGTAAACCACATCAAAGTCATTAGAAAATTTTGCATCTTCACTGAGATATATATAGACTTGTGTTAGTTGTATTGTATTCACAGTAAATTACAGTTTATACCGATAATGATATAGCAGGTTGAAGTACAATTATAAATACAGAAGCCTCACGTTATTAAACCACTAGTACTTGATACAACTGACTTCAGAAAGATAAAGGAAAAACGTATAAATTGAATAGAAGGTTGATCGGGCATGCTATAGGAACTTAGCTAGAAGGCACATTATGCACATCGCAACTTATAAAGTGGAGCTAGCATTCCACTGCCAAAGAAAGCTAATTGACCACCTATGTGTTTTACATCATAAACATTAATTTTGACCTTCATATATATAAACACAATTCTAATCAATGTATGACAAGAGACCATAACCGAATAAATTAAATCAACAACCCAAATCCAGTAAAAAGATTAAGCAGAGCTTTGGTGGCTAATGTTATACAAACAAATGAAACCCATAAAATTTTCAGAGGGAGAAACTTAACAGAAAAACACACCAAAAACAACACTTTCCAACAAAAATAGAAACGAATCCAATGAAACAAGATGCACCAAGCAATATTTCCAAGCCACCCACTTACAAAGAGAAAGAGACGCAGATATTCTATAGAGATTACTATTAGCAGAGTCCAGAATCAAAAGCTCTCCACTGGGCAACACCTCAACTGAGTAAGGCTCAAATCCAAGCTTGCTTCCATCAAATACCGTCTCCACAGTAAACCCACTCTCAAACCTCATCATCTGACGGCCAAAAATTGCTGCACACGCAAATCCTAGGAACCCCACCATTTCAGACTACATCTCTGTTGGTTTATTTAAATTGGCTTATTCTGTCTTGACAAAAACGCTTCCATATTAGAGAATTTTCATTACAATAATTTTCATAACAGGGACATCGTTATTCCAGAGGACTCTAGAAGAATTGTTGCAGAATATAAATTCCAATATGGAAAGGGCTAAACAAGGAAGAAATCTGTACAGAATATCACTAAGAAGGAAACATCTTGAAGAATGAATTATTCTGAAGACCTTATAGCTCAGAAAAGTCGTTTTCCTTACAGACCGTCTAGATGCCTAGTTGCCAAGGTTCGAAAGCCCAAGTCAAAAGCTCAGGGTCCAAACGCTACAGTAGACGGTGGAATCAGTAGCTCGAGGTCCAGAAGAGGTCCGGACGGCCGAGCAGACGCTGAAGTCAGTAAGTTTGTGTTCGCATAGGGTCCAGATGAAAATGCGATGACTGTAGACGAAAAAAAGGTTTTCATGCAACCGTCCGGATTCTAGGGTTACCAGTCTGGACGCACGCAAGAGATTTATTGTAGATTCAAGTGAAGGTCCGGACGCCACCTAAGGAAATTTGAGTTTGTTTAGAATTAGGATTTCTGAAGCCTATTTAAAAGGGATATGTGCTTGTAAAGACTTAATATTGAATTCTAATGTGATAAGAGAGGGTGTTTGGGCATAAACTGTTAGATGTGCTAGCTCTCTTAGAGTATTTATATGATTTGATTAACCATTGAAGTTTAGCTTAGAGAGGAGCTCTAAGCTAAATGAGTCTCCATTGAAGAATTCTTCAGACAAGCGGTCTGGTTGGGAGGCGCTCACATATAGGTACGTGTTAAAGTTTAAGGTACAACTATTGCATCAAGAGTATATGAGTACGACTGCTTTGTGACCGTCTATAATTTTTACTACAATTTTTTTTTTTTTTTTTTTTTACAAACAAATGTGACCGTCTATAATTGATAAAATAACTAAGAGTGTATGGTTGACAAGCCAGTAAAGTCAAAATTTTATGTATAATCATTTAACCAATTATAGATTGTCACGTCAAGTTTATAAAGGGCTTGTAATAAAAACTATGGTACCCATAATATAAATTTATTTGCAATTCTCAACTGAGTAATGCTATATAGCACCACAACATCTCACTTTTATCCTACAATATTAACGTGATAGAGTGCAGTAGTCCTTGGATTAACCATTGTTGAAAAAAGATATCTAATGGCTACTACACCTTGCCACATCAGCATAATGAAATAAAAGTAGAATATTTGTGTGATATATAACACTACTATTCTCAGCTAAATTCACTGAGCAAGCTACTAATAGTCTTTTACTAAATTTTGGAATGCAGTGGCTATATGTCTCCTGAATATGCTATGGATGGTTAGTACTCAATAAAGTTTGATGTGTTTAGCTTTGGAGTATTGCTACTAGAGATTGTGAGTGGTAGGAAGAACACTGGCTTCTATAACTGTGAGTCACTCAATCTTCTTAGATACATATGTAGCTTTTATACTCTCCCAAATTCCTTATGTTTTACATTAATCTTATAAATTATAATGCTATTATTCTTTAATTAAATTTAGTTTGCTTTGAAATGAAACTAGGCTCAGGAATTGTGGAGAGATGATCGAAGTTTGGAGATGATGGAGCCAACAATAGGATATCCTTCTTCCACTTTTGTTATGTTGAGATTCATTAACATTGGCCTTCTTTGTGTCTAAGAAAGTTCGACTGATCTACCTACCATGCTTAGTGTAGTCTCAATGATTAGCAATGAACATTCGCCTCTACCTACACCCAAGCAACCTGCTGTAACACCCCATATTTTAAGATATTGATTTTAATATCTTGAGACCTAATTATAAGGCAAAAGACCAAATATGAATATAAATATTCATTTATTAAGGAGCTCTTATAGTTTTAGTTTAATAAAAATTCAAACGGACCTTAAACTTTGGAATAACGAAAATAGGGTCAAACGAACTCCGTTTTGGTTGATTCAAAAACCGAAACGCTCATCTCGAAGTCCTCTAACTACACTCCAAATTTCATAATTTTTGGACTTCGTTAAAGATATGAAAACAACCTCGAAAACTACTACCCCTGTTGTGGACGAAAATTAGCATTAATAATTTATGGCCTATTTTATTCATATGCAAACTCAGCCCAGCCTTTAAAACAGCCCAGCCCAACACGTTAAAGACCCAGCCAGCCCCCATACACGTTGATCACGCCCAAACTTGCTCTCTACGTTAGATTTCGTGTATACCAAAAATATCTTCTGCTTGCTGCTCAAGGAATTTCATCCCAGCCATTGATCATTCTTGCTCCCCAAGCTGAATTCCAGCCATTAGATGAGATCAAAAGGAGTTGATCTTGGCCATCTAATTCAATATAAAAGAGAGAAGGTACTCCTCCCACGTTCAAGGCATCAATTCTCACCCTTTCAAAAAAAAAAAGGCATCAATTCTCACTAAACACTACAAAAAACTTTGCATTTAGTGGCGTGTCTATAGTAATATACTTTTTAACACTTCGCTAATTAGTGGCGTGTCAAAAGTAACACCTCACTAAAATAATTAGTGGCGTGTTGGATTGACACGCCACTAAATTTGTGACGTGTCTGGCAGCCACGCCACAAATTTAGTGGCGTGGTGAATTCAGCACGCCACTAATTTTTTTTTTCCCTCCTTTTTTTCCTACTCACCCCTTATTTATTTCTTTTTCCCCCTATTTTCTCCTTCTATCTTCTCTCTTCTCTCTTCTCTCCTACGCAGGTACTCCTTTCTTCATTTCTTTTTTCTTGTCTTCCTTTCTTCTTTTTTGTCTTCCTATTATATGTGTTTAGAGAGAAACAAATTTTCTATAAACACATAATTTTCACGATGGGGAGCTATATAAGCCTGTGAAAGCGGACGATTGCTTTTGGAGTTTGGAGGATCAGAAATCAATCTCTATTCTTATAAGTAAGAGAGACCGGACAGACTGGTGGAGGTCTTTGTTAAAGGGAGGCCAAGAGATTGATACCCAGAAAGTGGAACCGGCGCCAAGCAAGTTGTCTGACTTGGACTCAGAAACGCGTTCTGCTGTGGAGAAGATGATGTTTGATCAGAGGCAAAAGATGTTTAATTTGCAGATTTATTTCTGATTTTTCTCGTCAAATGGGTGAATGTAACAATGAGGATAATTATATCTCTAAGGAAGAGTCAGAAAAATGTTTTTATTTGAGGAAAAGTTTGACTGAATGATGGCTTAGGACGGCTAATGTCAGTTTGAAAGAAGCAAAGCATACGTTGTTTTTAGTTTTTCCAGAACAATTTTGGCTTCAGTGACTCAGTCCAAAGCATATCCACACAATTGTACAAATCCAAATCTTTTGTTTCTCAGCACTTTTAACTCATCGATAATAATTTTTTTTTTTTTTTGCCACGCCACATTAGTGGCGTGGCTGTATAACACACACGCCACTAAATAGTGGCGTGTTTTTTTGACACGCCACTAAACATATAGTGGCATGTTGTTCTGACACGCCACTAATAATTAGTGGCGTGCCAACCAATGACACGTCACTAAATCTGAATTACTGACCTCCTGATTACTGACCTTTTAGAAAGGCCACTAATCAAAGGTCACTATTGTTTAGTGACCTTTTAGACATCTTGAAAGGCCACTAAAACTCTGTCACAAAACTCATGTATTTTTGTAGTGAAATTCTCTCAAAACTCTCACTCTCGGTGGTTTCTTTTGTGAACAACAAGTTCTTCTCTTCTCTTTGCTATCTCTATTTCTCTCTTTGAGTTCCAGTAGCAGCAGTTCATGTTCTTCACAGAAAATAATGCAGCTTTGAAGAACTCTCAAAGAAACTCTCAAACCTTCTCTGTTTCGAATCACTCGCCCTTTCTCTCTCTGTGTTTCGGTTACATAGCAGAAAATTAGCAAAGGAACTCTCTGTTTTCTCTCCCAAAACAGCAGCACCATTCCTATTTACTGCAGAAATACAGTAAAGAAAAGAGAAGCTGAAGAACATCTCAGAATCTCTCTTGCTCTCACACACCGTAAGTCTCTCCCTCAAGTCCTTTGTTTTCCTTCCCCTGTGTGTGCGCGTGCAAGTGAAAGAAAACAAAAGGAAGAATAAAAGGGAAGAAAGAAAAGATAAAAGAAGAGATCTCTCTCTCGTACAAAAAGGAACCAGAAGCCAAAAAGAAAAATGAAGCCAATAAAATGGACCCACTTCTCTCTTTCATCATCTTATTTTTTTAGTTGTTTTATATATATATTAAATAAAAGAGTAGAAGAGGAAAAGATAAGTTAAAGAAAGAAAAAGAAATAAAAGACAAAAGGACCTCTCTCTTCTCTCTCTGTACGTGTCCCAAAAACAAAGGAATGATGGGTGTTATATATACACCAGATTTTATGTAACGTATATGTGTGTTTAATTAATTGATGAAAGAAAAGAAATAATAAGAAGATACCTTAGTTTAAGTTTTAGGCTTCAAATTTTAGAATATTCTTCTAAGCTTCTTCTTACAATTTATTTAGGTGAATTAAAGCTCAACCTTGATGCTAATGTCTAGTCCAGGTAAGGGAACACTACCTAAAAACCTCGTCGAAATTTTAATAAAACTTTTCAAAAGAAAAAGTCGAGGATTTTCCTAAAACTCCCTCATTTCTCTATATTGATTGTCACTTTAAATTCTGTCATGATATTACTCTTATTATCAAATATGATTGGGAAAATCATGTGATTATATGATTATAGCTTTCAAAGTAAGAATTGTGAATTAAGATAATGAAACTATGGTTCTCAAAATGTATATGTGCTATATGTTGATTTCATGAGATTCTGTATAGTTGTATTTGTGCATCATATCGTATATGTTGCATGTGCTCCATGTGAGCGGATAATGATGATATTATCGTAATTATATGTGCATATATTACACATAGTTTTACCCCACGGCTGCATCGTGTTTTGATCCGGATCCATATGGGTAGCGTGGCAACCACATCAAACGTGTGGGCTATCGGTCGGGAGGGCTTCACCTAGGGAAGTTCCTAATCCGTCGGCTCTTCTCTGTGACGACAGGATGAGCGATTAGGTCCTTCGGGATCGGTCCTTTTGGGTGTGCCAAAAGTTAGGGGTGTACAAGCGGTTATAACCGGCGGTTATTGGCTAAAACCGCTAACCGCTAACCGCCTAGTGGTTATTTTTATTTTACCAACCGATAACCGATAACCGCCTTGGCGGAGGCGATTATTTTTATAACCGCCGGTTAGCGGTTATAACCGGCGGTTTGAAACCGCTTTCGAATTCCGGTTTTGGGCCGGGTTTAGACCGGTTTTGTGGGCTATTTTTACACCTGTTTTGGGCCAGGTTTACACCTGTTTTGTACAGATTTTTTGGGCCTTTTTTTTGTACAGATTTTTTGGGCCATTTTTTGTACAGATTTTTCAAGAAAAAAATTTAATACTTTTTGGGCCTTTTGTCCTTTGTTACAAAATTACTAATCCAAACATATTCTAAATTCCAAAACCAAACAAATCCACATACTCCAAATTCCAAAACCAAACAAATCCAAATAATCAAATACTCAAAGACATTACAAATCCAAAATAACCAAATTCAAAAGCAAAAAATTACAAATCCAAATAACCACATAGGGATTTACAGTCACTATTTACAACGAAAGGACATGCAGATCACATTGGATACTAAAAGCTCCGGAGTTGTCGTGGCACATGTTTGAATCTGTGAATTAGGACAGAAACTCAAACAGATGACTTGGAGTGTTTGCAAAACTCAAAGCCTTATCATCCACGGAAGAGAAAGCTCTTGCTTAGCCTTAATTCCACCCACAATAAAAGAAGTAGACTCCTCCAAATCAAAATCCAAGAATATATCCAAGAAATACCCAAATCAGAATACAATAACCTCTAATATATCTATATACAGTTTTTTTTTTTTTATCATTAAATTAAATCTACGAATATATTCACTACAAAAGGAAAAAGGACTATCTACCAAAACTGAGAGAAAAACAGATCTAAAGAGAAAATATTGGCAATCCACAAATATGCACCCAATAACCTCTTCAAAAAAAAAAAAAAAATGAGAGAAATCCAATTTTACACGAACCGGTGGAGAAACTTACAGTGTAGTGGCGGCGGAGACGACCGGAAGCGGAGACGAGCGGCGGCGGAGACGAAAGGGCAGAGACGAGAGAGACGGTGTCGGCGACAACAAAAATGAAATGGGAATGGAAAATGGAAACCTAAACCTAAAAGGAAAATATGGTTTATATATATTACCAAAACGGCGTCGTTTTGGGCATTCAGCAATGCCCAAAACGACGCCCCTCTACCTCTAGGCTCTCAGGTCAGTTTTTTTTTTTTTTTTAATATATATATATAAGCGGTTAGCGGTTATTTATAACCGCTTTTAAAACCCTATAACCGCTAACCACCTCCGCTAGGCGGTTAGCGGTTTTAAGCGGTTAGCGGTTTTAAAGCGGTTATAACCGCCCCGTTTGAACACCCCTACCAAAAGTAACGTGCGCCACTCACGGTTAAATAGCAGAGGTGGGCCAGTGGAGGGTAAAATTGACACATTGTATAAATGATTCAAGCACCATGCTGCATTCGATCTATTTTCATTTTCATGTTATTTAACTGTTTCTTTACCTGTTAAATTATTTGAAGTTATTTAGAATTTCTGAAAAATATCATACTCTTGTTTGTTGTGTTTACCTTACTGGTTTGTCAAACTCACCCCTTTTTCTCCCAATTCTTTTTCAAATGACACAGTAAGACAAAGTTATTTCTTGTAAAGGTGTAAACCTCGCTAAGAGAAATTGATCGTTGTGGACTGACCATTGTATAGTATATTTTATTTTTGGAGTTTATGACTCTGTAATTAATTAATTATAGGCTATAATAATAAAATAGAAATTTACAATCTCTATATTGTAAATGTACAAGTTGTTAGCACTCAAGTTCGCGTTTCCCCTTATATCCCAAAATGGGGGCGTGACACCTGCTTTCACGAGAGGTCAGAATGTGATGGACACAAATTCAACCATCAACAGTGTAGGAAATCTAACTATTTCAATAATGGAAGCTTGATGAATACTATTTCATACGTCAAAGAAAAGTATTTTTGTTGAACCAATGTTTTTATCTTACTTTTATGCATATTGAGATGCCACATACTAATTGGTGAATGTTGTCTTAATTAATGCACTCATATTTTTCTTTTCATTTTATAAGATTATAAGGTATGTTTGTTAACTTGTTTTGGAGGTTATTTTTTTTTTAATTTTTTTTTTGGTTTTTCATTTAAAAAATTGTTCTAATGCGACAATATTGTGAAAATTTATTTTGAAATGTTTTATGTTTTGGAAGTGTTTGTTAATGCTTTTATTTTGAGAATAATAATAATAAAAAATGTCTGGGGCTCTAATACCCAAAATAAACTTGACTTAGGATTAAGTTTAATCCAATTAGTGATACATAGTGTAAGTGAAGGGGCTATGGTAATTAAAAAATAAGTGCTCAATTGTTTCCACACAAAATATCGCAGGGTTTCATCAAATCCAATTCGGGTTTCACTTTTTACTTTTCAACATAAATAAATACTGCAAAGTATTCAAAACTGCTTTCATATTTTTGGGTCAAATTAAAACTTTTTTTTTTTAACAAAAAAAAAAAATTACAAAAAGAAGCATTAACAACGGAGCCTAGAATCTAACTCCAACTCCAACCTCAACTCCCAATATTGGTTTCTATTCCTGCTCTTCTAAGTAATCATGTGAAGCCCTCAGCCTCAGGTCTTACTTCATCGTGAAGCAGGGTGCTCTGGTTTTTTTTTTTTTTTTTTTTTTTTTTTTTTTTTTTGTGAAAAGTGAAGGTAAAGGCCACTTCTTTATACTCTTATTAGACTTATTATGATATTTTCTCTATGTTGTAGTCTTCTAAAGATTGATTAAGGCAATAAAGAGGTTTCATGTCATTTTCTTTCAAAATTGATGTGGCTTTTAAAATTACTTTTGAATGTGTAATATATCACTTTTAAATTTCTGTATTTTTGAATTGATGGTTGTATTTATAGACGCTTATGTTTTTTAGGGTTTCATGCTATATTGATGCCTCATGTTATGGGTTTTGCTTGAGTGAAAGGGAATTAGGGAAGAACATGATAGAAATATAGGGTAAAGCGATGAACAAAGGCTCTTGGAGAGGCCTATCTCTCTTACAAACTATAGGCTCTTCGAGAGGCCCGAGCTCTCCAGGATTAACTAGGACTCAATATTCTCTCATTTCATACCTTCCTTCTCAATTCTATGGGATTTTATAGGAGAGTGCCTTCCACCACCTCATCCCCTTCTAGAGCCTTCTTGCCAACCGAATATTGTTAGCTCCTAAATATCTTCAGCTCACTACCTTCTAGAATACCCCTTATATCCCTTACATACCCATTATATCCCTTACATTGCCCCACCCTTTAAAGCACCTCGCCCTCGAGGTGCGTTTTGGAAAATTACAAAGAAAAAGAAAATAAACCAATCTAAACATAAGAAATGCAATTAACCTACGTAATAATAATAAAAAAAATTCCATTGTTGGCCCACACAGCACCCAAAAGCCAGGCTATTCAGTCTTGTGGATCACTAGAGGCCTATTCAATTTGCAAAGCTCAAACCCCTTCGGCTGTCTAAAGAGAAATCCCATAATGTAGACTTTTGTTGCATCCATTGCCACGTTGAGCTGCTGCCACATATACAAAGAAATTGTAATAGAATGGCATCTAGAACCAAAACGTCATCAGCTCGGTCCAAAGTCCAGAATTGTTGCTGCCACGTTGAACTGCGTCCAAGGTCCAGCCACAAGTATCAAAACGTCATCAGCTCGTGCCTCCAAAACCATCCAAGACTCAAGCTCAATATGGTTATCCTTGCTTCCAGAAGCTCCAGAAATTCTCACCCATGCAAAACGAATATGCAGCCATGGCCACGTTCAGGGCCGGCTCGATATATTTTGGGGCCTTAGGCGAAAATTTTAAATGAGTCATTTTAAAAAAAATAATAATAATAAAATAATAATTAATTTAAAAAATAGAATGGTAAAACTTAATTTGTCAAAAGAAAGACAAATTAGTGTTAGAATATTTTTTAAAACCAAATAAAAAAAATTAATGCAATTGATTAATTGAGTTTTTGGTAATTAATTTTTGTTTTTTAATTACTAATCAGATATAGAATGATTTTTAGGACTTGAATGATAAGCTATTGGGAAATAATGAAAATTGAGAAGAGAGAAATTCAAATTCAAATAAGACTTGAATAGGGAAATTGAGATAAAAAATAAAAACTTATAAATAGTAGGATTTAAAATGAAAACTTAGAGACTTTTCATCTTTTTAGCATTTATTTTTTATTTTTTCATTTTATTTTGATTCTTGAACGTTGGACTTAAGACCTTCAATTTTTTGAATATTGAACATAAAGCTTTCAATTTTTAATGCGAGTAATTAAGACCTTCAATTTAGAAGCTTTCATATCTCATTAATTCTATTTTGAACGTCAACGTTCAAAGAAATTGAAGGCCTTTAATGTAGAGACTTTCCATATCTCACAAATCACAAGTCATTGGTAATTAGACATACAAAAAATTAAAGGCCTTCAATTTAGACTTTCCATATCTCCCAAGTCGTTGCTAATTAATTAAGGCCTGCCATTTTTTTTTATTCTGCAGTTTTTTTACGGGAGAAGGCCCCTAGGCAGCTATTTTAAGGCATCAACTGGGGGCATTACCGGAAACAATGCTTTGATGATTGTCTTTTTGTAAGCACTTTTTTTCTTAAAATAAATCTTCATTAATTGGGGCCTTATTAAATTAGGCCTTGCATTATATTATGGCCTTTTTTTAATTTTATTTTTACCAAGATTTGAGGCTTTATTTAAGTGTATTGATCATATTTAAGGCCTTAATTTTTTATTTTTTTTTTAGAAATAAATCTCTATTAATATTTTTAAATTAGGGGCATTATTAAATTGGGGGCCTTAGGCGGTCGCCTAATCCGCCTAAGGCTTCAGCCGGCCCTGGCCACGTTGGCACAATGGCACCCATTGTCGCCCGTCATGGAATCTACAGTCATGAAATGTGGCTGTCGTCATTTCGTAGTCACGGAATGTTCGTGGCCCTGCAAACAGCTCTGTGTTGAAGCTTGTCTGGCTTCTGATCATGCCCCTCCATTGCCGAAGCTTCAAAAACATACACCAAGAAACAGCAATGTCTTCCCCATGCAAAACACAGCTGCATCCATGGCCATGTGGGCACCCAGTGTCGTCTTCCTCACCCAGCGTCTCCGTGCACCCAAGGAGCTCGAGAAATGTCGATAATGCCAACGTCATTTGCGTCCGTGAAAAATGCCGGAGGTCCCTGCCTCCCGGTATCGGCACCCATGGCAGCCACCAACAAGAAAACTTCCAACGCCATCGGTGTTTGAAGATGACCAAATGCACAGCCCGATCAGCCATTTCGTCAAACACTTTGCGCCCATAATCCAAAAGCCCACAAATCACATACATATCAATCATAGTTTTGCCAAGATACAAAACAGAAACAAACCCACCAATTAAAATCGTCTACGCATGAATCACCGACGTGTTCGAAATCCAGACATCAGCGCTTGGAGTCGAGTGCTGGAAGACAAATGAGCTCCAGATCGGAATTGGCTTCATCTGATTCGTCTTCACCATTGGAGTCCACTCATCCATTCCCCTTGTCATCGTGGACAGATCGAGACTCTCGGCTGAAATGGATTCTGCTACAGTTTCGTTGAGGATGCCGGTCGGTTTGAGAGCTAAGAAGCTCTCGGGCTTTGGATCGTCGACTCCTCCGAATTGTTTTGGTATGATTTTGCTCTGGACTTCCATGGCACAAAGACGCAGATCCGGTTTTGCCAATTTGATATCCTCCTTGGTTGCATCTTCTTTCTCGAGGTCTGGTACAATCTGAAGAAGATTGTGCTTGAGATTGTGCAAGTGACGCCCAAATTGGCGTGTGTTCTCCACCGAAGCCTTCATGGTTTCTTGCATTTGATCTACTAACTCCAACATCTTTTGCTGGAGTAGATCTTGGCTCATTCTTGTGTAGCAATTCTGTCGAGAAAGATGGGCATCGTGATATTGCCATAGATGTGCCATGGTAGAGAATGTGGAATGTAATACGAGAAGGAGAAAAAAAAAATGGTGGATAACAGAAGCTAGGAAAAATTTGGCTGGGTAAAACAGAGACAGTAGAAGCGAAGGAAAACAAAAAATTGTGAGGAAACAGAGACAATGGAAGCCGTGGGTGAGGAAGGAATGGCTCTGCTACCACTTGTTATGGGTTTTTCTTGAGTGAAAGGGAATTAGGGAAGAACATGATAGAAATAGAGGGTAAAATGATAAACAAAGGCTCTTGGAGAGGCCTATCTCTCTTACAAACTATGGGCTCTTCGAGAGGCCTGAGCTCTCCAGGACTAACTAGACTCAATATTCTCTCATTTCATACCTTCCTTCTCAATTCTATGGGATTTTATAGGAGAGTGCCTTCCGCCACCTCATCTCCTTCTAGAGCCTTCTTGCTAACCGAATATTGTTAGCTCCTAGATACCTCCAGCTCACTACCTTCTAGAATACCCCTTATATCCCTTACATACCCATTATATCCCTTACACCTCATTGGATTGTTTCTCAAGAAATAGTGAAATATTTTAGCAACTCGGCGGATATAGCTCTTAGTAGTGAACCATGTAAATCCCCATGTTTGTGATTTTTTTTTTCTTGCTTCTCACTAGTTCTGGGAAATACGATTTATTTCCTAACATGTTAATGGTTAAAAAAATTTGGTTCCTAAAAATACCAAACATGCAATTGCCTATTTATTCGAAAGCATATTTGGCCGTGAATGCTAGAAGATGTGAATTGGCTTGCTTGGTTGAGCTAAAAGTGATTCTAGTTATAAAAAGATAATGGCATGAGAACTACATAATTAATGAAAGCAAAATAGATTATGTCATTAGGATATAATATTGTCTGAATTTAATGTGCAGATTGCAAATTATGAACAATACCCTTAACAATAAATTTTGTAAGAGTAGAGAAGAAGAAGAAAAAAATGTGTTAAATCAAATTTGCTTAAAGTTTTTCTTTTATAAAATTACAGAATCAATTTATTACTGCTGAAATGACAGTTTTTAACGGTTAATATTATGATTGTTGAAATAGTAGAAAAATGCACACGTAAATAATAAGCTCGTGACTCGTGCAAGTGTGCGATGATGCGTCTAAAACGTCAATGAGACGCGCGTATGAGCAGTTAGTGATAGCATGTGTCTACCCAAAAGCCATTCTAGAATAAGAGTAAGATAATTCCTTATAAAGTACAAATAAATCTCATAACTTTTCAATATGGTATAAAGTGTAAGACAAAAAATAAAAGGAAAGTTGAAATTTTGAAATTGGAGAGAGTGACTTTAATATTCATGAAATAATTTTCAAGTCTTCTTGTCATAAGAATCGGGCAAAAAAAATGGAAATAATTTTTTTTTTTTTTCTAATTAAAAATCAAAATAACTTGTTTCCTTTTTTCTTCACTAAAAACATTTATGGTGCGTTTGAGTTTTCGATTTTTGAAATCATAATTCAATTCTTATTTGGTACGCGAATTTCGAGGTTCGACTTTGTGATATAAAATTAAAAAAAGTTAAATAAAATATGATTTATTTAGAAAAAAATTAAATTACATAAGATTTGTTTTTTAAAATATTGAATAAAATATTATTTATTTTTGAAAAAAGAAAACACTAGCAAGTAGAAAACGTTTTCTACTTGCATCCAAATAGACTATAAAGTTTCAAAGTTTAACTCGGTAGTTGACTTGGAAATTGGATGTGGAAGACTTGCAATACAGGCTGTGATAATTGTGGCCTCTGCTTTGGGAAATTCCTTTATATACCACAGTTGAAAGGATTTTCCTACACATCTTCTCCATTGACCAGCGTCAGAAAGACTTGACTCCTAACTCTTCAAAACCTCTGGATTTGTTTAATCTTTGTTAAGAACCAATTAGATTTGGTAGGATTTGTTTAGTTGTTTGTCGAGATTATATTTCGGATTCATGTATCTTTGATATTTGTTGGTACAGTTTCCAGTACGGTGACGTGTTGTCTTGTGATTCGTTGCCTTTCTTGATATTCGCTCTCCTCGTGATCTGCAAAATAATAAACGGCTCGTGGGGGTGCCGACCATACCCCCACTCCGATGCATAAGTCAGTTCAAACTATTTATTTTCTGGAGAGTATCAATAATCTCAGAGCTTAGAGAATCTGCCTGTTTTCTAAACTACTTGGTGTAGTAGTCTTATTTATAGGCTCACAGTTCACAGTTATAAAACTGCTAGAAGACTTGGAGCATAATTTGATTAGGAGTACGAGTCCTAAAGTATGCAAAAAAGTGTATATTTGGACCCTTTAATTTGGCACTCTTGCATAATTTGGCTAGGGTATGCAAGAGTGCCAAAAAGTGTATATTTGGACCCTTTAATTTACATTAGTTAAACTTTTAGCTTTGTTATTTTCTGATGTTTTGGTTAGTTTTGGTGTTTTTGCGTTTTTGTAGGACATTAAGAGAAAAATGGTAATTTCAAGTGAAAATACATAAAAAGCTGGAAATTCGGAATTGTTGGGAAGTCGATCGATCGAATCTCAAGTCGATCGATCGAAAATTGCTCGAAGTCGATCGATCTATTATAAAATCGATCGATCGAATTTATGCGAGCTAGAATTTCAGAAACCCTAGCTAACTCTATAAATACCATTCTTTTCTCATTTTTAGGAGGAGAGGCCGCTTGGGAGCGCCCTAGGCCCTGTTTTCATTGTAGTTTAGGGCTTTTGGGTTGATTTTGATCTAGAACTTCAATTTTTTGAAAGTTTCTTTGATTTTTAATGCATTCTTGTTGTTTATTTATGCTTTCTTTAGTTATGTGTAGCTGAAATTTCGTCTAGGGTGAGGATGAAACCTCACCATTGAAGGGAAACTAAGTTTCCATGCTTGTTTATGCTATTTGAGTTTATGGGTTTTGATTTCTTATTGTTCTACTTCAATTATTGAGATTATTGTTGGATATCTCTTGTGATTTTCCGGATACAAGTGATGATTTGATATAGTTTCATTAAATTGATGGCTTGGGTTTTCATTTATCTAAATGTTGGATATTCGTTGTGTTTCATTCCATGGATACATTTGATGATTTAGTCAAAACTAGATATCTTTTGTGATTTGTGCAAGTATTGATTTGTCGAATGATTTAAACAACTTTTGAAGCAAAGTAGAGCATACCTAAGATTTGTATGAGAGAATTCGAAATATGTGTGATGAGCATGAGACTATGTTGTTGTGATTTGGTGGGTGTGGATTCCAAAACCCTAGACCCCTTTATTTTCATTATTTTTGTTTATGTTTTCTTTTGTTAAAAATCACTAAATTTGGAACTAGGTTAAAATAGGATTAGTTTGAATAGAGAATTTTCACAACTCAATTACCTGTGGGATCGACCTCGCACTTGCATAACACTATATTGCAAAAATTCATGCACTTGCGAGTATTATAATTTGCACAACAATAGTCTTTAATCTTATCTTCATAGAATTTGAATTGGGTAGTAGAGTTCAAACTTGATAGGACACTACCTCTTCAGCTGATGCCGTACTATTAGGTACCTTATCCCATATTTGATGGCATAAAAGTCTATCTTGATATACTCGGGATATACGTCATTTTGGAGATAACAAATGGTCTTGTAAATTGGGTCTGATCTTGCTGGGCCGACCCGATGGGCTCGGCCCACGTGTCTTTGGAGCTGATCATTTCTCCAACAGTTACCCCCCAATTCTCTTATTTGAATTTAGAATGTAAGAGAATTTAGTACCTCAATTTATGAATCTGGATCTTCCATAATCTGTATCTGACAATTGCCACCTCTTTCAAAGTAATTATGACGAATAATGCCTCGAATCTCTGGATTGGAGCGGCGTCTAACCTGATGGATGCCAATTCAATTCTTGGACACTTGTGATCTGTCAGAGTACTAATAGCAACTCCCCATAGATATCTTCTTCATAAGTGCCTCTACATAATATTGTCGGTTGGACCAAAGTTGTGAAGATTATCTCATACTCTTGGTAGGAGATGGATCGGACTGATGTAGTTGATTTCACCAAGATCGTGGTGAAATGCCACTCCGAAGCTTCTTCTCCGGTAGTGCTTTGGTTGTCCGAGACTTACAACGGCTAGGGGCTTCTGGTGGCCCGAGGTTTTGTGCTTAGCATACCGAATCTTCTAATCTGAACACCATGTAGCTTGGTCTCACCTGTGAATATCTTTATTTTTGAACTTTGTAATGTTTGAATTCTTTGTTATGGAAAAACTTTCCATAACAAATCAATTCTGACTTATCCTCTAATAACTTGAACAAACAATCGGTTTGCGTAAGTTAACTCCGAGGAGGATAGGAAAAATCTTTTGTTCAACCTCCGAGACTAGGAGGAAAATATTTTTGGTTTTGGCCTCCGTGACTATGAGGAAAAAATCTTTTGTTTCAAAAATATTTTTGTTTCGACCTCCGAGACTAGGAGGGAAAAATCTTTTGTTTTGATCTTCGTGACTAGAAGGAAAAAATCTTTGTTTCGACCTCCGGGACTAGGAGGGAAAAATCTTTTGCTTAACCTATGAGCCAAGGAGGGAAAAATCTTTGTTTCGACCTTCGGGACTAGGAGGGAAAAATCTTTTGTTTTGACCTCCGTGACTAGGAGGGAAAAATCTTTTTAGAATCGATGAACTTACTTGGTTATTTTTTGTAGAGGTGGTATCCCTGTATGGTTTGTTATAGGGGTTGTCTCCCTGTAAGGTTTGTTGTAGGGGTTGTCTCCCCGTATCTTTGTCTGAGATGCTCCTGAGAGATCTTGATCAGAGAGCTTGGTTCAGATTCGGTGATTTTCCCTTTGTAGAAGCTTTAACTTTGTTAAGCTACCCCCCATAACTTTAGTCTGCGACCACGTGCCAAGTCTTTCAAGGCGGATAGTCAGGTCATCTTGGTATCCTGGACGATGCTTCCTGAAGCTTTGTCAACTTGAAGCTTTGTCATCCTGAAGCTTATATCTTCCTGAAGCTTTGTTTTCCTGAAACTTTACCTTTCTAAAGCTTTATCTTCCTGAAGTTTTACCTTCCTGAAGCTTTATTTTCCTGAATCTTTCCCTTCCTGAATCTTTATCATCCTGAAGCTTTATCATTCTGAAGCTTTACCTTTATGAAGCTTTATCTTTCTAAAGCTTTACCTTCCTGAAGCTTTATCTTCCTGAAGCTTTATCTTCTTGAATCTTTCCTGAAGCTCTGTCATTCTGAAGCTTTTTCTTCCCGAAGCTTTACCTTCCTGAATCTTTACCTTCCTGAATCTTTGCCTTTCTAAGTCTTTGTAATCCTGAAGCTTTATCTTCTTGAATCTTTATCTTCCTGGATCTTTCCCGAAGCTTTATCATTCTGAATCTTTCTTGAAGCCCTGTCATACTAAAGCTTTTTCTTCCTGAAGCTTTACCTTCCTGAATCTTTGCTTTACTGAGTCTTTATCATCCTGAAGCTTTATCTTCCTGAATCTTTATCTTCCTCGATTTTTCCTGAAGCTTTATCATTCTGAATCTTTACCTTCCTGAATCTTTGCCTTTCTGAGTCTTTGTCATCCTGAAGCTTTATCTTCCTGAATCTTTATCTTTCTGGATCTTTCCTGAAGCTTTATCATTCTGAATCTTTCCTGAAGCTCTATCATACTGAAGCTTTTTCTTCTTGAAGCTTTACCTTCCTGAATCTTTGCCTTCCTGAGTCTTTGTCATCCTGAAGCTTTACCTTCCTGAAGCTTTACCTTCCTGAATCTTTGCCTTCCTGAGTGTTTGTCATCCTGAAGTTTTATCTTCCTGAATCTTTATCTTCCTGGATCTTTCCTGAAACTTTATCATTCTGAAGCATTACCTTTCGGAAGTTTTATCTTTCGGAAGTTTTATCTTTCTGAAGCTTTATCTTCCTGAAGCTTTATCTTCCTGAAGCTTTATCTTCCTGAATCTTTATCTTCCTGAATCTTTCTTGAAGCTTTATCATTCTGAAGCTTTACCTTTCTAAAGCTTTATCTTCCTGAAGCTTTACCTTCCTGAATCTTTGCCTTCCTGAGTCTTTGTCATCCTGAAGCTTTATCTTCCTGAATCTTTATCTTCCTGGATCTTTCCTGAAGCTTTTTCATTATGAAGCTTTACCTTCATGTTTACCTTTCTTAAGCTTTACCTTCCTGAGCTTTCGAGAGCTTGGTGCAGCTTTGGTGATTTTTCCTTTTTGTAGAAGCTTTAACTTTGTTGAGCTACCCCCTATAACTTTAGTCCGTGACCGCAGGCCAAGTTGTTCGAGGCGGATAGTCAGGTCATCTTGTTATCCTGGACGATGCTTCCTGAAGCTTTGTCATCCTAAAGCTCAATCATACTGAAGCTTTTTCTTCCTGAATCTTTATCTTCCTGGATCTTTCCTGAAGCTTTACCTTCCTGTTTACCTTTCTGAAGCTTTATCTTCCTGAAGCTTTGTCATCCGAAAGCTTTGTCATCCTGAATCTTTAACATTCTGAAGCTTTACCTTCCTGAGCTACTCCCTATAACTTTAGTCTGCGACCGCAGGCTAAGTTGTTCGAGGTCGGTAGTCAGGTCGTTGAGCTTTACCTTCCTTTGCAGCAGCTTTATCTTCCTTGAGCTACCCCCCATAACTTTTGTCTGCGACCGCGGGCTAAGTCGTTCGAGGCAGATAGTCAGGTACCTGGGTATCCCTTTTAAGTTTGAGCCTCTTCTTGAGAGATTTCTGCTCGAGAGCTTGAATCAGCTTTGGTGAATTTTTCGCCTTTATCTCGGTCTTTGAGGAGCCATATCTTGTGGTGATGAAGCCTTAGATTATCCTTATCCTTATCCTTCGGAAACCTCCAATCTCGCCTTGGAATCCTTTCCATAACCCTTTCGGGTCGTCCGAGGAAAGGACTCGGGCCAATTCTTAACCTTATCCCTTCAGAAACCCCCAACCGAGGGGTTTCTTCCCATTGAATCCTTTCCATGACCCCTTCGGGTTGTCTGAGGAAAGGATTCGGGAGGATTCTTATCGGGATATCCTTAACCTTATCCCTTCGGAAACTCCCAACCAGGAGGTTTCTTCCCTTTGTATCCTTTCCATGACCCTTTCGGGTTGTCCGAGGAAAGGATTCGGGCGGATTCTTTTCTGGATATCCTTAGCCTTATCCCTTCGGAAACCCCCAACCAAGGGGTTTCTTCCCTTTGTATCCTTTCCATGACCCTTTCGGGTTGTCCGAGGAAAGGAATCGGGCGGATTCTAATCCTCATCCCTTCGGAAACCCCCAACCGAGGGGTTTCTTCCCTTTGCATCCTTTCCATGACCCTTTCGGGTTGTCCAAGGAAATGATTCGGGCAGATTCTTCCCTGAGCATCCCCACCATAACTCTTTCGAGCCGTTCAAGGGAAGGAGTCGGGTGGATGTTGATGTAGCTTGATCATCTTTGCAAGAGTTTGATGAAGAAGTGCTTTTACTCTGTTTTGGACTGCTGCTTTATTCTTAGCAGAGATCAATCAATACCTAGGGACTGTCTGTTCTTCCTTGCTCTCGGTGTTGGACTAATTGAGAGACTTTCCTTGTTTTCTCTGCAAGGTTGTCTCCCTGGCTCTCGGTGTTGGACTAACCGAGAGACTTTCCTTGTATGATTTGTTGTAAGGGTTGTCTCCCCATATCCTTTCTACGAAAATGGTTAACAAAGTACTGCATATACTAAAATCAAATAGCAGAATGCACAGTGGCACTATATTCTTTTGTCATCTGTCGGGATGATTTTATGATCCTTGCACTCACGACAGGAGTGAGGTCTCGACACATAGTCTATTTTTCTTAATACAACAATCCAAATTTTCGACAAAAGATCTGTGGTAAAGAGGCAATTTCTGAGGGTGAACTCCCAATAAAAACTTTATGAGCTTTCCATCAGGAATCATCAAACATGAATTATTGCAATAGCACAAGAGTTCTATTTTATCAAAATATATATATTTTCGGCAATGCGTTCAAGTGCATGCGTACATATATTTTTCTGGTTGATAAAACAAGAATCAACATTTATCCTTACTTTAACATAAATCATGTTTGTAAAAGAAGAGTATGAACTTATCTGGTGAATTCGATGAAGATGAACCGTCTTACTTGGAGTTCCTTATCTTGCATGCCACTCGATATGGGGCTCTATGGGAGAGTTCCTCAAACTGGACCCTCGGTTCGGATTGGTCCCTTGACACGTGATTGTGCCATTCGGAGGATGGCAAATCTGGAGGGGTCCTCAGAGTGTGCCATTTGGAACTAGGACCTCGGGCATAGTCTCCTCGGGAAAATACCCTTGGAATAATACTCTCGGTATGTGTCATCTCGGTACATACTTTTCGCCTCGGTAGAACACCCTCGGGTCTAACTTTTGTCCTTGGTAGAACACCCTCGGATCTAACTTTTGACCTTGGTAAAACACCCTCGGATCTATCTTTTTTCCTCGGTAAAACACTTTCGGATCTAACTTTTGTACTCGGTAGAACACCATCGGATCTAACTTTTCTCCTCGGTAGAACACCCTCGGATCTAACTTTTGTACTCAGTAGAACACCCTCGGATCTAACTTTTCTCCTCGGTAGAACAATCGGATCTAACTTTCCTCCTTGGTAAAACACTTCGGATCTAACTTTTGTACTCGGTAAAACACTCTCGGATCTAACTTTAGTACTCGGTAGAACACCATCGGATCTAACTTTTCTTCTCGGTAGAACACCGTCGGATCTAACTTTCCTCCTTGGTAAAACACCTCGAATCTAATTTTTGTACTCGGTATAACACTCTCGGATCTAACTTTTGTACTCGGTAGAACACCCTCGGATCTAACTTTTCTCCTCGGTAGAACACCCTCGGATCTAACTTTCCTCCTTGGTAAAACTCCTCGGATCTAACTTTTGTTCTCGGTAGAACACCCTCATATCTAACTTTTCTCCTCGGTAGAACACCCTCGGATCTAACTTTTGTACTTGGTAGAACACCCTCGGATCTAACTTTCCTCCTTGGTAAAACACCTCGGATCTAACTTTTCTCCTTGCTAGAAACACCATCGGATCTAACTTTTTGGAGAGTTGCCACCTCGAGATAAAACTCCTTGGAGTATACTAACCTCCATTGATACTCCTTTTATTTTTTTATTTATTTTTATTTATTTTTTTTTTCTATTTTTCTACAGAAACATCATAGGCTTGTATCGAAAAGCCAACTTCAAATTTCAACCATATCCACTTTTTTCTTTTTGAATTTTTTTTTCTTCCTTGAAATTAAAAGACATGCCCGTAGGTTCTCTTTGGGCCGTTCTCCACAAGGTTGATCCAAATTTGACTCTTGTTTGAGATCTTTGTGGATTTTGTACTTTTTGTTGTTTTAGAAATAAGCCGGATCCATCATCACCGAGCAAATCACTGAACTTGTAACTCTGAGCGTAGATCTAGTATATTGTCAACACCGATTTAGTGTGATTAGATTCCGATCTGAGATTTCAAACTTGATTTGATTGCACAGTCACCGTTGCGGATTTATTTTTGAGAGAACTACGTCGGTTCCCACAGACGGCACCAAACTGTTGGTACAGTTTCCGGTACGGTGATGTGTTACCTTGTGATTCATTGCCTTCCTTGATATTCGCTCTCCTCGTGATCTGCAAAATAATAAACGGCTCGTCGGCTCGTGGGGGTGCCGACCATACCCCCACTCCGATGTCTAAGTCAGTTCAAACTATTTATTTTCTGGAGAGTATCAATAATCTCAGAGCTTAGAGAATCTGTCTGTGTTCTAAAATACCTGGCTTATTTATAGGCTCACAGTTCACAGTTATAAAACTGCTAGAATACTTGGAGCATAATTTGATTAGGAGTCCGAGTCCTAGATCACATAGTCTTTAATCTTATCTTCATAGAATTTGAATTGGGTAGTAGAGTTCAAACTGGATAGGACACTACCTCTTCAGCTGATGCCATACTATTAGGTACCTTATCCCATATTTGATGGGATAAAAGTCTATCTTGATATACTCGGGATATACGTCTTTTTGGAGATAACGAATGGTCTTGTAAATTGGGTCTGATCTTGCTGGGCCGACCCGATGGGCTCGGCCCACGTGTCTTTGGAGCTGATTATTTCTCCAACAATATTAATTGAAAATTTGTTTAAATCAGCAAGAAATATTGAACCCCTGCCCCAGACTACCGTGGTAGCATCATGTTTGGCTTAGGTCCAAACCCAGACTCAGTTTGGAATTTTTTCCACCTTAAACTGGAATTAGTTTTTTTGGTTGTTTGTGCTTTTGTTGGGAATATTTGACCCCTATTTCTGTTCAAACAATTGGTTACCAAAAAATTGTTGCAATATTTACCAGCCCTTAAAGCCACATATTAGATTATAGTTGCTAAAATCGTTTTTCCAACGTCGCATTCAATTCAAGTCTTGTCCTACCTTTAAAAATGGATGTGGTTACCGTTGCTTGTGACCATCAGCTTTACCTCCTCTTTGGTTTGAGCGGAGCATTTCGTGTGTAGTCTCATTCCATTTGACCTTTACTTACCTTATGCATTTTTTGTTTTTTTTTTTTTTTTTTTTTTTTTTCACTTGACCACTATCAAGTTAGCTGTGTAACATTTGTCACAGCTAAATAACCATGTCATTTTAGATTACAAAAAAAAATGTTTAGTTGATATGTAAGTAACTATTGCTTTCTTGATCTTTGGGGTTGTGTTAATAGTGTTTTCATTTTTTTTTTTTCCTCTGGACATGCACAAGCAACTGCGATTTTTCTCTCTAACAGGGCCTATTTTTTGTGCTCCATGAATGCCACCTTTCTAGTAAACTCTATAATTTCAATATAATTAATATAAATTCTTTTGGTTCTTTCTAGATCTTTCTTGTGAACATAAGGTGTCCTTTTCCTGATCATTAGTAAGCTGGACTCTTAAATGGCATCTCTTGGTTGTTATATTGTACATTAACCTACCTTTTGATCAGTGCCCATTTGTGTTCTTGTTATAAAGGTAAACTCCTCTGCCACCTGTAATCTTGAATTGCCTTCCGGTTGATGCACACAGAATCTTTTGCCTTCTGCTGGCATCCTCCAACGTGGACAACTAGTCTGCTAAAGTAAAAAGGTTCCAGTTGTGGTTTGGTACCTAAACCTTGTTTCAATTTTGAGTTGAACTTGGTTGTGCTAAAGTGATGTATTGGTCTAGTTTAAGCTTCCCACCATTCTGGATGAAATTCAACATGATTAGTATTAGGTGTTAAGATTTCTTCTAAATTACAATTTTTTATATTTTTTTTCTTCTTTTACTTATCTTTACACGTGAATCTCTAATCAGCTCATCAATACTTGCATTTATCTTATGCTATTACTTCTTTTTAAGTAAATGCTTATTCATCTGTATCTAAGACATCTCCATTTTGATATATAGTCTTTGTTTGTTTGCAGGGCCTCAGGATATAGCATAACAGGCTCTTAGTAGTTAGTATGCACAATTTAGAAGGAAGACATTATGTACTTATGAAAGTTCAAAAGACCATATTTGGCGGGATGATCATCAGGTTTAAGAGAAGCAAGAAAGTGTAGGTCCAGGACACGCAGTTGATGTAATGGTCTCATTTTTTGTACTATTGTATGGTAAACTTGGAGACCTCTGTTGTATGAATAGTGTGGTTATAAATTATAATTAGACTTTGATGATTGTCCTATAGTCTCCAATAAACTACCCCTCTAATTATTTAAGGTACAAAATTCTCACTTTGATTAACACGTTTTTATTTATTATTTTTTTTTTTAAGAAAAAAAAAAGTAACGGAAAGGGAAGAAGCCTCATAAAACAAAAAATTAAAAACAAAAAAATATGTAGAAATGCCAAACAGTTTTCTATTTTCTTTATAAGTAAAAACTGTTTTGAAAACAATTGTCCAAACGCCATAACCATTTTTTTCTATTTTTAAAAACTGTTTTCGAAAACAGTTTGTCAAACACTTTTTTAACAAAAAAACTGTTAGTATTTTGGCCTCATTCTGTGTTTGGACAAAATCACTTATGTGTAAAGATGCTGTAAACAGGGATTCCACTTGTCAGAGCATTTTCAGAAGACTCTGCACTGCGAAAAAGATAGAAGATTTCAGTTTCCCTGTTAGCCGTCCGGACGCCCATCTGTCCACTGTTGCATTCATCCGGACGACGTGTTCATCCCGACCGGACGCCAGACAGACCTGCATCATCCGTCCGGACGACGTATCTTTTTTGTCCGGACCCTAGACTGTATCGAGAAGCTTCTGTTCCAGCTTACATCCGTCCGGACATCGCAGCAGCCCGTCTGGATGCATATCAGTACTTGAACAGTCTCAGATTCTTTCCAAGTTCCAATAAAAGGAAGATCGATCAACCGTCCAGACGCGCGTCTCCTTAAGCCAAGAATCGCAATTCAATGTCACTGTTCGGACGTCAGTCAGCCTTGGTCCGGACGTGCGCTCATCAGTTAAGAAAATTGTCGATTCGACTTCAACCGTCCGGACGTCTGCCTCTCTTGGTCCGGACGCACGCATAGCAGATATGGAAATTGTGTGTTGAAGAATTGTCGTCCGGATGTTCATCCCCTTGGTCCGGACGCGCTAAGACTTATAAGGAAATTACTTGTAGCGGACATGCGACAGTCCGGATGTTAGTCTCACCGTCCGGACGCAGGTCTTAAACAGGAAAGATTTTCAGCGAAATTTTTGAAAAATCCTGTCGCACAGTTGTCCGTCTGGATGGCCCAAGTTCACCGTCTGGACGGCGTCCGTACATATTACAGCAGTTGCCCATTCTGCACCTCAGCCTATAAATAGAGGCCCCTGGGCATTGAAAACTGCAAGAATTCGGTATTGAATTCCACAAGAGTTCAGAGAAGTTCAAGATCCCTCTGAGGCCGTTTCAAGTGTGCTGCGCTACAACTGAAGTCTATCTTAGAGGTCGGCTCTAAGGTAAGGAATTCCATTGAAGACCTCTTCAGGTAGGAGACCTGGTTGGGAAGCGTTCGTGTTGGGTTACACGTCAAAGTGCAAGGTACGACCACTGCATCGGGTTAATGTGAGTGGTACTATCTTGTATCTAGCTTCGTCTTCTGAATAGTGGAATTCCTGAGTTTGGTTGCCCCGGAGTAGTTTTTCTCTTAATTGAGTTTCCACTTCGTCAACAAAAACTATGTGTCTTTTATTTTCTGCTGTGCTTGATTTTTGTTGACACTTGTTGCACACACTTTCTTTTAGAAGTCAATTTCAATTTTCAATTGGTATCAAAGCTTGGTACACTCTGAGAAGATTAAATTCTTGAGTGTCATTTATTTTTGACTTCTATTTGCTACTATGTCTCAAACTCTTAATTCTATTCCTACCTTCGATGGTACGAACTATGACTATTGGAAAGCTCGGATGCGATTCTTTTTAAAATCTATTGACTGTTGGAATATTGTTGAAACTGGTTGGACTAAACCAGAGGATACAACACTCGAGACAGTCCCTCTGAAAAACGCCCGACTTTCCAATGATAAAGCCCTCCATGCTCTATGCCAAGCACTTTCTCCTTCTGAATTCGCCAAAATTTCAAACTGCGAATCAGCCAAAGAAGAATGGTAAATCTTGGAAACAACATATGAAGGCACGAAACTTGTTAAATCTACCAAACTTCAAATGTTGATTTCAAGAATTGAAGAAATTAAAATGTTGGAAGAAGAGACCTTTGGAGAGTTTTACTCCAAGATGAGTGACCTGAGGAACTCCATGGTGAGTCTTGGGAAATCTATCTTGGATGTAAAACTCATCCGAAAGATTCTAAGATCTTTGCTTGAGCATTTCAGAATCAAGGTGTCCACCATTGAAGAAAGCAAGGATCTTGAGGAGATGAAGATTGAAGAGCTGGTGGGATCTCTTCAAACATATGAGCTGTCTCTGCCCCCGGTCAAGAAGTTGATGACCATTGCTCTAAAGGCTTCCAAGAAGAAGGTAGAAGCATCATCTGAAGATGACTCTGAGGGTGAAGACTGATTAAAAATGATCGGTTCAAGAAGAGGTTTTCTGAAAGAGTAAAGAAATCTCCCAGAGAAGCTGAACTTGAGGAAGAAGATAAGAAAGATCCCAGAGGACCCTGATGTTTTGAATGCTCAGGCTTTGGGCATATCTGGGCCGATTGCCGGAATCTTAAAAAGGGCAAGAGGAAAGCATACAATGTGACTCTCAGTGATGAGTCAGAAGAAGAAGCTCCAGAGTCTGAAATTTTTTTGGCCTTTGTAGCCCCACATGTTGAAGAAGAAGACTCGTATTACTCGGAGCATAGTGAGAATGAGGAAGAGCTCAAGGAGGCCTACAAGACACTCTACATAGAGTATGAGAAGCTAAGGGAAGGCCAAAAGCAGTACCTTAATGATCTGAACAGTTTGTAAACCGAGAAGAGTTCATTGATGCTCAAAGTACAAGAGCTCGAGGAAAGGCTACTAGAGACGTAGCTCCAACTAGAGAGAGTCACTGATGAGAAGCTGACTCATATGCTGTCTATCCAAAAGAGCCCAAATGACAAAACTGGCCTCGGGTATGTAGCTCCCTCTTCTGATGTTCCTTCTTCCTCAAAGACTGTGTTTGTAAAACCTACAGTCCCTCCCGGCCATGAACTGCGTCAGGAACACCCTTCCGAGGTCGTCGAAGTGACGGATGGAGTTCGGTGGAAGTTTCCTAAACAAGTTGCGGGCGTTACCCGAGAGGGTAAGTTGAAAGGCTCGGCATGCTACCATCTTGGGTGTTCGGTGGAGGTCCATGTGAGCACGAAAATTATCCAGGAGTTCCACGGGATCTTCAAGGCCTGTATAGAACGGAATTTCTGGGATTTTAAACTTCTCCGGAAGACAAATGTTTGCCACATCCTCGGTAAATGGAGAGGTAGTCTTTTGTAAAAGATTTTTGACCAGGGAAACTTTTCCCTTATCATTCCATTGGATAGCAGCGGTCAGAACATTGCATCTCTGTTCTAACCGGGCGATCATGCCTTGCACCGCCCTTTCGGCCTCGGTTTGAGGAGGGGGAATGTGCGCGGGGATTTCTTCCTCTTGGTTGTTTCTTTTCCGGACCCCTCAACTCTGCTGCCTCCGTGTCTTTCCTCCTCCCATCGCTCTCCAATGTGGCTATTGCGGACCTCTTGGTTTTCTGGATCTGTGACTGTCCGGTGGAGTTCTGGAACCCGAGCCTGAAGAATGGCATTCATAGTAGCCAAATCCTCGATAATTTTGGCCATCTGCTCTATCCTCTCGTTTAGCCGAGTGATCTGAGGATCATTTGAGTTTCCTTCCTCTCGGGCATTTCGAGCATCCCGAGACACTCTGTTCGCTTCTGATCTAGTGTTCACCATAGCGGATTTTTGTAGAGAAACGTCACAAGTTGTTCCCACAGACGGCGCCAAACTGTTGAGACAGTTTTCGGTAGGTGACGTTTAGATCAGTAATTCATCAAAGTACTCCTTCTCCTTTGCCCTGCGAACAAGAACAAACTCTGCATCCGGGGGATGCCGACAACCCCGCTCCGATGCTTAAGTAAGTGTATTGTGTTTGTTTAGAGAAAATGCACAGAGTAAGATTATATAGATTGATCAGCGTACGTTAATGAATGAGGAGGCCTTGGTATTTATAGCGACTAAGGAGCAGTTAAGATTATTCCTATATATGCGGGAATCGGTAGTTGGCGAAGACGTGGCCTTGGGCGCACGGATATTCTGGGCTCCACGACCGCTAATCTCGGGTGTTCGATCTTATACGGGTGGCATGACATTGGTGAAGCTCTGGGCACACGATCTAGTCTGATGTTGTGCTTCGTGTCCCTTAAATCCCGGGTACTCCCGAGATAAATGTGGATATTAGTACCGATTGGTATCCAGGTAGGCTACATCCGGGTCGGATAGTCGGGTCGGCGAAACAGGTTAGGCCCTGATGATCTTGGCGGGCCTGGATGGATGAAATTCTTGATCCGCTCAGGCCTGGTCGGCGGGCCCAATGGGCCTTGTGCTCGGGTTGGGCCTGGCTACCGAGGAGTACAATATTTTCCCCAACAATTATTTTGTGCTTAATTAGTCTCCACCAAAGCTGAAGTGATGTTCAAAATAGGTACATGACAAAAAAGAGGTAAGCGTTTTCCAAACGATGTGTAAGAAATAGCCAGCAATCTTTTGGAAGTGAACATGTCACATACCTATGTAACTCGGCGGATATAGCTCTTAGTACTGAACTATGTAAATCTTTGTATTTGTGAATTTTTTATTTTTTATTTTTTTCTTGCTTCTCACTAGTTCAGGGAAATAGGATTTATTTCCTAACATGTTAATGGTAAAAAACATTGGTTCCTGAAAATATCAAACATGCAATTGCCTGTTTGGTCGAAAGCATATTTGGCCGTGAATGCTAGAATATGTGAATTGGCTTGCTTGGAAAATTGTTCTTGCACAGCTTTTGCTTATAATAGGAGTGGGTACTGTATGATATGGGAACGAACTCTTTTCAACTTACAGCAACTCTCATATGGTGGAGAGGCCGACAAGATATTTATTTGAGACTTCCTGCCCATTAGTATCAAAGTACCAAAAGTAGTAAGAATAAAATAAAATTTACACAAATTTATGTTTTCTTTCGTTCTGAACTAATACTTAATTCTTAATTGTTATGCTCTTCTGTCATCCCCATAGAATACTTGCTAGGGTTCACAAGGTCATGATGGCCGCCGTCGGGGGCTTCAAGGGCCCTCCGACGGTGGCGGGGAGGACTCGGTCTTTTGCGGAGTTGGTGTCGGCATCGCCTCTGCCCATCCCTGAGGTTGTGGTTCTGTTTCGATCTCCCCAGGTTGTGGATGGGGAGGTTTGCGTACAGTTTTCCAGGGACGAAATTGAGAGATCGGCGGCCCCGTTTCGGTTTGCTATGGTGATGAAGTTTTTGAAGCAAAGGCTCTCACTCGATCGGATCCGTGCGTTCATTAATGGGCGTTGGGGCCTAGTCTCTCAGCCGGTAGTCTCAGCGATGCGGAAGCCCAGAAACGTGTTCGTTCGATTTTCTTTAGAGGCATATTTTATCAAGGCTATGTCCCGTGAAAGCAGCGAGATTGATGGGGTCAATTACTACAATTTTCAATGGACGGTGGACTTCTCAGAAGAGGTGGAATCTGTGATGGCACTGGTTTGGATTAACTTACCGGGGCTTGCTCCGAAATTCTATCAAGAGTCATACCTGCGAAATATTACTGCTCCTATGGGAATTCTCCTTCGGAGAGACAATGCAACAAAATGTGCGACACGCACGGATGGGGCTAGCGTCTGTGTTCTAATGGATATCTCCTAACCACCAGTGCAACATGTGTGGATTGGGATGCCTCGCCAGCTTTCCAGTGTGCGTCAGGAAATTATTTATGAAACCCTTTTGGCCTTTTGCACTAAATGTAGTACACAAGGGCATAATATTGGCACTTGTAAGCTGTTGGTGAAGGACATAGGGAAAAAGAAGGAATCAGGTCTTGTATGGAAGCTGCAAAAACTCATAGCACTAGAGAAGATTGTCATCTTGGGGTGAAATCGGTCCTCTGTTTCGGGAGAACCTGTGGGAGATGATTTGGCTGTAAAGGAAAATACTCTTGAGGCTAAAAATTCTGGGGTGAATAAGGAAGTTTTTGTCATGGAGAGTGAAAAAATTGGAACGTATTGCATGGATGAAGGGCTGGCTAGAAGTGACGAAGGGTTGTCCAAGGATCAATTGGAGTCAATGGAAATAAATGTTAAAGGTTAAACTGAGACGAGGGGTGCTGAATTGATCATAGCGGGAGCTGCTCTGGAGGTTAATACTAACATGGATTGTACGATGAAATCTGTGGAGATTGGTGGGGATTCTGGCAATTCTGGAGGGGCTAGCCTGCTGAATGGTGAAAAGGAGTGCGATCCTATATCTATAAATGGCTCTCTGGATGGTGTTATATTGGAGAATCTAGATGATAATGTTGAAGAGTTGGCCAAGGAAAATCTTGGGGGGAGGAGAGTCGAAAAAGTAGCCAAACCAGTGATGAGGAGTTCAGGGTCTGTTTCGGATTCAGAGGGAGTAGGTGTGATACCACATTTTGCGAAAGAAAAAAATGGTGTCTTGGATACAGAAATTTTGAAACCAAAGATGTGATCTAGTATGAAGCTACACAGTTCCTCACAGGCTCCTAGCAGGCCTGAACTGATTGATCAATGTTAGACAACCTACTGTTTTGGAATTGTCGAGGACTCGGTTCCTCGAAGACACGATTTCGTGCTACGCTAAAAGTTTTAAAGCCAAAAATTTTAATTATTATGGAGCCTTTTCGTCAAGATTGTAAACTTGCACGTTGGCAAGGTATGTTGAAATTTGATGTTTCTTATTCGAATGGTGATTCGAGTGGTAAATTGTGGGTCTTCTGGAAAGATGAGGTTCAAGTTAATATTCTTCAGAAGTCGAATCCGCATGTCACTTTTATAATCAACTCTTCTTTGCTCATTTCTGTTGTCTATGCTAAATGTAATTACATGGAGAGAAGGTAGCTCTGGGATGGTCTTCTGTCATTTGGAGTTTTACAGATGCCTTGGATGATTATTGGCGATTTTAATACTATTCGTCATGATGGGGAGCGAAGAGGAGGTTGTCCGCGTCTGCCAAGGGCAATGGAAGATTTTTCCTCTTTTATACAAAATGGTGGATTGATCGAAGTGCCTTTTTCTGGAAATAAACTGTCTTGGTGTAATGGGCGTGGAGGTTTGACTCGTAGTTGGGCTCGTTTGGGTAGGGCTTTGTGTAATACAAGGCTTTTGGATAGTTGGTCGACGGTTTCATTGAAATATTTACCTCGAAAATCGTCAGATCATGCGCCTATGTCTTTTCGGTTGGAGATTTCAAATAAGAGGTATGGTCCTAGCATTTTTAGATTCCAACAGATGTGGACGTTGCATGAAGGTTTTGGGGGGTTTGTTCATAATCTATGGAATGAGGAGGTGGAAGGAGCTAGTTTGTGGAAGCTTGCTTATAAGTTGAAAAAAGTTAAAAATTCTCTTAAAAGATGGAATCGTGAGGTTTTCGGTTGGACTACGGTGCACTTAAAATGACTGGAGGAAAAGGTTGAGCAAAAGGAAACTCAATTGCAAGAGTCTTATTCACAAGAAGTGGAAGCGGAAATGCTTGAGGCTCAAGAGGAATTAAACGCTTGGTTGAAACAAGAGGAAACCAGAATTGCTCAAAAAATTAAAAATACATGGATAGAGCATGGGGAGGTTAATGCTTCTTTCTTTGCAGCTTTACAGACTAGGAAGAAGAGCATTATTAATTCGATGAAACTTCCGGATGGTAGAATGCTGTCTACGCCGGAAGAGATTCATAATGAAGCAACACACTTTGCTGATTTTTTGAGTCGAAGGGCATCGGCGTCGGTGCTTAGTTTATCAGATATTATCCAAGAAGAGTTGAGGGAATCTGAAAATTTGAATTTATGTAGGAGCCCTACGGAGCAGGAAATTAAAGATGCCTCATTTGATATTCCGATTAATAGCAGCCCTGGCCCAGATGGATTTACTTCTGGTTTCTTCCAACATTGTTGGGATTTTATTCAGACAGACTTGATCGAGGCAGTCAGGGATTTTTTTGTGGGTACGGCGTTTCCGAGGTATTATACCGCTTCCTTTCTTGTTTTGATTCCGAAAGTGCCGGACCCATGTTCCTTTGATAAATTTAGGCCTATTAGCCTTTGCTTGGTTGTGTATAAAATATGTTCAAAGCTGATTGTGAATCGATTATCTGCTGTTTTGTGTCATTTGGTTTCTGAAGACCAAGGAGCCTTTCTGCCTGGCAGAAGTATTTTTGAGAACATAAGTCTTACACAGGAATTGGTTCAAGACATAAATTAACCAATTCGGGGGGGTAACATTATGATGGAAATTGATATGGCCAAGGCTTATGATACGGTAGACTGGGAGTTTTTGTTGAAAGTGCTGAATGCGTTTGGGTTTTCTTTGGGGTTTTGTAAGTTAATTTCCAACTGTGTTTCTTCTTCTTGGTTCTCTGTGGTTATGAATGACACTTCTAAAGGTTTTTTTAAGGCTGGTAGGGGTCTTCGCCAGGGGGATCCTTTATCCCCTTATTTATTTATTTTGGTGGAGGAGGTGTTTTCAAGATTATTGCGGAAGAAAGTTCAGGATGGGACTATTGGATATTATTTGCAGCCTAGAAAGGCCCCGTTAATATCCCATTTGCTTTATGCGGATGATATGGTTATTTTTTCGACTGGTAGAAAGAAAGATGTGAGGAGCATTTTAGAAGTTCTTGATATCTATGCCCAGTGGTTTGGTCAAGTGGTCAACGCCTCGAAGTCATCTATATTTTTCTCCAACCGTATATCAGATTCTAGGCGTCAGGAGCTGATTAGAGTATCTGGTTTTTCAATGGGGAATTTCCCAACGCGATATTTGGGGGTTCCCATTTTCTCTGGTAGGGTCAAATCTTGGTATTTTGATGACTTGTTGGTTAAAATTTCTAAAAAGATTGAGGGCTGGAAGATGAGATATCTTTCTGCTGGTGCCAGATTACTTCTGATTAAGCACGTTCTTTCAAGTTTGCCGGTGCATTTATTATCAGTCTTACCAGTGCCCAAGCAAATATTTGGGAAGATTAACAGACTTTTTAGTACGTTTTTCTGGGGTTCGTCTGAAGGAAGGCCAAAGAGGAAATGGGTGAGTTGGAATCTGTTTGCAGGCCCGTGGATGAAGGCGGCGTAGGGATCAGAAATATTATGGATGTCTACAGCTCCCTTCAATCCAAATTTGCCTGAAAATTCCTCTAGGAGGATACCTTATGGTCGCGTTTCTTTAATGCCAAGTACGTGAAGAATCAACATTTTTCCCTTGTGGATTCCTCTAAAGGCTTTAGATTTTGGAAAATGCTTATTAAAGCAGTTCCCTTGGTTGTTGCAAATCCGTATGGAGTGTGAAAGACGGGAACCTATCATTTTGGCGGGATAAGTGGATGGAGTCGGGTCCTATATGTCAGAATGTTCAAATATCTGATTTGCCTTTCTTAAAAATAAAAGATTGCATGGTTGAACATAGTTGGGATGTGGACTTGGTTGTTCAGCTAGTGGGTCAAGAGGTTGCTAATGATATTTTCTCTCAGATTGATGGCACTAAACCAGGAATGGATCGTTTAATAGGGCTTGGTAGTAGGTATGGGAGATTTTCAACAAAAAGTGTTTGGTACTAGCTTCGTATTTCGGTTCCAAAGCACCAATGGACAAACTGGATTTGGCACTCTGCTTTACCAAAAAAAAATTCAGTTGTTGTGTGGAAGGCGATGACAAATAGCTTGAGTGTGAATGACCGTATAAAGCGTATTGGTATCTCTTTAGCCTCAAAATGTGAATGCTGTCCGCAGGGCGACTTTGAGGACCTGGATCATGTGCTTTACAGTGGCAAGATTGCGGCTAAGCTTTGGCAAATATGCTCTAGTTTCCTAGGTATTCCTTATATGGCTACTCGGTCTTGGTTGGTTACTGTTGAAGCTTGGTTTCGAAGAACCAAAAAATCCTCAAAGGTTGGTAATTTGATTGGGTTGATTCCCTGTATCATCATTTGGAATCTATGGATATGGAGGTGTTCGGCTCGTATGGAGGGACAAAAGGTATGCTTTAATGTTTTAGGGCAGAAGGTTAAATACTGGATTCATTGGGTTGGTTTGAGGCTCAGGGATACCGGTAATTTGCATCATCGTGATCAAGCAATTCTTAAAGAATTAAATTTGCCGGCTGTTTCTTTTTCGAAAAGCAACTTCGTTGCAGTATCTTGGGAGAAGCCAGAGCTGGGTTGGTTCAAACTAAATACGGATGGTAGTAGTTTGGTGAATCCGGGGGAATCAGGTGTGGGGGGGCTGATTAGAGACCATAAAGGTAATCTGATCGTTGCATTTTCGGAGTATTTTGGTATTGGTTCTAATAATAAAGTTGAATTATTGGGGGTTCTAATTGGTTTGCGAAAATGCAAGGCGATGGGTTTACGTAATATTGTTGTGGAACTTGACTCATCCCTGATTGTGACTTGGTTTGAGAAAGGTAGTTGTCGGGTTTGGTACTTGGAGGATTTTTGGGAGGAAATTTTCCTTCTCATCAGTGGCCTGAATACTCGGTTTAACAGTGTTTTTTTAAGAGGGTAACCAAGCTGTGGATTGGCTCAGTAAACGTGGTAGTGCGGGGATTATGTATGAATATAATTCGAATAATATTCCTAAGGAACTCAAAGGGATATTAAGGGTAGATAACTGTGGTTTACCTTGCTTAAGAATGAAGTAAGTTGTGGTCTGTCTTTCATGGGATGGTGGCTCTTTGTAAATCCTGGGAATTTTGGATGTTATCATGGTATTCCTCCGCCAAAACTGAGGCTTTTATCTAATAAATTTAGGCCGGGATCACTATTGGACATGTGATCTCGTCTTTTCTAAAAAAAAAAATGATTCTTATTATAAAAAAATAATGATGTGAGAACTACAGAATTAATGAAAGCAAAATAAATTATGTCATCAAGATACAATATTGTTTGAATGTAGTGTGCAGATTGCAAATTATGAACAATACTCTTAACAAGAAATTTTGTAAGAGTAGAGAAGAAGAAGAAGAAAAAAAATGTGTTAAATCAAATTTGCTTAAAGTTTTTTCTTTTATAGAATTATAAAAGTAATTTATTGCTGCTGAAATGACAGTTTTTAACGGTTAATATTATGATTGTTGAAAAAACAGTTGCATACCGTTAAAAAAAATATGACTGTTGAAATATTAGAAAAATGCACAAGTAAATAATAAGGTCGTGGCTCGTGCGAGTGTGGGACGATGTGTCTAAAGCGTCAATGCGACGCGCGTATGAGCAGCTAGTGATAGGCTGATAGCATGCGTCTACCCAAAAGCCATTCTAGAATAAGAGTAAGATAATTCCTTATAAAGTACAAATAAATTTCGTAACTTTTAAATATGGAACAAAGTGTAAGACAAAAAATAAAAGGAAAGTTGAAATTTTGAAATTGGAGAGAGTGACTTTAATTTTCATGAAATAATTTTCAACTATTCTTCAAAACCTCTGAACATTCAAAAAATTTGAAGAAAATCTACTCTTGATAATGCCTAAAACCAAAACGAAAAAGAATAAAAAATCTCCCATCACCCATGTCTTGCCTCTCTAATTCTCGGGTGAAAATTGAATAAAGGTGAAGAATATTAGACCATATAGTGGTGAATGGTGATAATTGTATAACACGTCTTCTCATATATAATAAAACAAATAATTTGGCATATGGTCCACAATCTGTAAGGAATAATCAGCAATCCCTTGGATGTGGACTGTTACGAGTCTACTGTCATATAAAAAGATATGTTGTTTATCTAATGAGAGTATAATTTCTATTAAGATTCTAGTAGTAGATAAAACCAAAAACAGTAAAAGAAAAGAAGAATTACAAAGTGTATTCTATTCTGTCTTCTCTGCTGAATCTTCCCGGATCCCGCAAGTAGGGAGTACGTCTGCGACATCAGACAAGAAAAGCACATCCTTCTTATGAGAAGTCACAAACTACGTACCCTCTCTTTCTCGGCTGCCACAGAAAGAAGCAAAGCATCTTCTTTTACGTCGACGCCTCTCACCTCTGCATTAATTTCATTTGGCGAAACCGTAAGTGCCACACCTTTCTTTTTCGCACTTTGTTTTCTATTATTTGTTTTCCTTATTTCAATGTGACCATTTTAGATCTTTTGAAACTTACTACACAATAATATACAAAGATAGTAGATATAATTTTTTTTTTTTTTAAAAAAAAAAAAAAAATTTGTGTAACCACGTTTCGCAATTTCAATGGTACCACGTGTCGCTGACGTAGAAATCCGTTAGTTTTGGATGAAAAAATTGACGGAAGCACCATCTCCGTCTTTTCGCATAGCACAAGTATCACGTATGAAAAAAACAAAAACTGAGGGGACAAAAAATAAAGTTTTTAAACCAGAGGGAGCAAAGAGTTATTTAATAATAATAATAATAAAAAAAAAAAAGTATATACTTCTCACATGCTCAAAAGACATATAATAATTTATAGATGGGGTCCAACCAAGTTGGAAAGAAATTTATGTCAAATGATTTAACAAATTGTGTTGTCTGTCAATTTGGGTGTGACCCACTAAAATAACACAATACAATGTACTTAGTTAAGAGATCGAAGAAGAAAAAGAAGATTAGAACTAGAAGATGAGGAAGATTTATTGAATATCAAATCTCTTCCATGCTTTAGAGTGCGTTTGACATTGTGATTTCGTAGATAAAATATGTGATTTAAAACCAAATCGAGGAAAATGAATTGTTTAAAATTGTGTTTTTAAAAATGTGTGATTTGAAAAATCAGAATCTGCCTTTTCAAATCCCAAATAAGTGGGTGTTTATTTTAGAGAACACAATTTTAAAGGATAGTTATGAGTACTAAATTAAACAGTATGAAAAGTGTCATAAATGTTTTGAAAATCCATTATATATATATATATATATATATATATATTAATTAATTTTGATTGCTTGCTTAAGAACTTTTGAATTTGAGCTTAAAGTATTTTATAAACTTTATTATTATAAAAATTATTTTGTGCTTAATTAGTCTCCGCCACTGCAGAAGTGATGTTCAAAATAGGTACATGACAAAAAAGAGGTAAGCATTTTCCAAACGTTCTGTACCGTAAGAAATAGTCAGCAATCTTTTGGAAGTGAACACGTCACAAGAGAAGTACAAGTTTTCTTGCCTGCGTTCCTTCTTCGGAAGCTTCAAAAGTCCAAAGGCAAGCCAGTCAGAGAGCCTTCTTGGTCCAAAATGGCTGCCGCCATTCTCCTCCTTCTGCTCCTTCTTCTTCTTCTTCTTCTTTTATATATATATATATATATATATTTTACTTTATTAAGAAAAAAGTTACATGAGATGATCATTTAATTTTTACTTCTGATCCAAAAAGAAGAAAAAATGGATGATCTTATAAAAGAAAAAGAGATGGGCTCCCAACATTAGATCCATAACAAATCAAAACAGTGCTGAAATATTAACAAAATGTAAAAAATTGGACAAACAAATGACCCGATCCTTTCAACTGGCCACACAAGGCGGTTTCATAAGGTAAAGAGGTACAGAATAAAAAAAAGTCTATCTATACCTCCACTTGGAAACAATAATCACCCGAAGGAGGCTGAAATGGTAAAAGTACTGTAAAAGTCTAAATCTAAAACTACAGAAAAGAAATTCATAAACATAAATTCAAATACAAGAGTCTCCCTTAAAATGAAACAATAATCCAAGCAACATAAATATACAAAAGCAAATAAACAGCAAAAAAGCTTGAAAAAAGCAAATCCAGCAACTGGCAGTGACCGACTCGACGTCGGCGAGCCACGGGCTGGCGCGTAAGATCCCCAATCAAGGGCGTAGGAACCACGCACCGGCTTGTGGACGGCGGATGAAGGATCAGCCGGTGTCATCGGGAAGAGGGAATGCCGATGAGTTCGATGGAGAGTTGCATGTATGGTAGAAACTATCGTGAGAACGTAAATTTAGTTTTTGAAAAACTAAATCTTCGAAGAATAATGACAAAATCAGCCACCAACGTTGAGAGGACGGTGACGAACGTGAACGGCACGGTGGACGACGCGATAGAGAAGCCAAAACATTGAAGTTACAAATTTGGGTGGGATAAGTCAGACAAGAGGACAAATAAAACTTTAACAAATGTGAGGTGGAGTAGAGAAATCTCTAGTCATATAGCAACAAAAGTAGTAAAAGACATGAAGAAAAGAAGAGATCGTGAAGAGGAGGGAAGAGATGTGGTCCTTCCCGCCTTTGTATTCTTCTCTTTCTTCTTGTTTGTTGCTCCTTCCCCTTCTTCCTGTATTACTCAGGAAAAAAAAAAAAACAAGTCCCAAGTTTGCTGTAACTACTCACTGCTATAGTGCAAGTTATAGAGAGGGATGGGTAGCATGACGAGTAAGCCATTGCTCTTATTTGTTCTGCTTCTAATCCTCCCTTATTACACAGCATGCTTCTCCGTAGCTGGTGATACCCTTTCGGCAGGTCAGTCTCTTTCAGGGAGCGACACCTTATTATCTGAAGGTAGCGATTTTGAGCTCGGTTTCTTCAACCCAGGAGGTTTTTCAAACATCTACCTGGGCATATGGTATAAACAATTTTATGAGAAGGACTTCGTTTGGGTAGCAAATAGAGAAAACCCTTTGTCTGACCCATCTTCCTCGATACTTATCCTCACAGAAGATGGCAATCTAGTCTTGGTTGGGAGTTATTCCAACATCCCATTTTGGTCGACAAATTTGACATTTCCTGGGTTAAATTTAACTGAAGCAGTACTTCGTAATGATGGGAATTTTGTTTTGAGAGATAGGTCGAACCCGTCTATTATATTTTGGGAAAGTTTCGACCATCCAACCGATACATTGCTGCCAGGTGCAAAGCTTGGGATTGATAAGGTTACTGGAAAACCAAAGCAGCTCATTTCATGGAAAAATAAAGAAGATCCAGCACCTGGTGTGTTCTCGGTTGGGTTAGACCCAAATGGAAGCAATCAATTCCTGTTAGAGTGGAACAGATCCCAAATCTATTGGAGTTCTGGAGTTTGGAATGGAAAAACTCACACCTTTGCCCTTGTTCCTGAGATGAAAGTGAATTATTTCTTCAACTTCAGTTTTGTGTCAAATGAAAATGGAAGATATTTTACTTATTCTCCTTATAATCATTCTTTCCGTGCTACAAATGTGATGAAGTCTACAGGAAATATCCAGTTTTTGGCGTGGGTGTCTGGCCCTTGGAAATGGAATTTAGTTTGGTCTCAACCGAGGGGCGAATCCGATGTCTATGGTTTGTGTGGTCCATTTGGCGTGTATAGTGAAAATATCTCGAGCCCCTCCTGTGAATGTTTACAAGGTTTTGAACCATTTTCGACGGACTACACCAGTCTAAATGATTGGTCAGGTGGCTGTGTGAGGAAATCCCCTTTGCAATGTGAAAATAATACGTATGCTAATGGCAAAAAAGATTGGTTCATGCACATACCATTCCTGAGATTGCCTGTTCATTCGAAAGCATATCCGGCAGCGAGTGTTAGGAATTGTGAAGTGGCTTGCATGAATAACTGTTCTTGTACAGCTTATGTTTATAATAGCAGCGGGTACTGTGTGATATGGGAAGGTGCTCTTTTGAACTTGCACCAACTCTCAGATGGTGGGGAGATTATCTATCTCAGACTTGCTGCAGATGAGCATCAAAGTACCAAAGGTGAAAAATCTACACAAATTTATGTCATCTTTCCTTATAAACTAATACTTAATTCATTCTCTGTTATGGTACGGTTGAGCTAATAGTGATTCTTGTCATCATAATCAGGCAAAAAATGGAAAGTATGGGTAGCTGTGCTAGTTCCAACAACAGGGCTTATCTTATGTCTCTTCATTTGTTTTTCAACCAAAGGAAAGCTCAAACGCGTAGGTAAGTGTAAACGACGTTCTAACCTCACATAGAAATCACTTTCAAAAAATTACAAGGAAGTCTACTTTAACTTAACACACTTCTCTAATGCCCCGAAATGAAAACTAGCTATTAGCATCATTAGTTGGTGAAGATAGTGTTTCAGGCTCCTGTTTGTGGGGGTCCTCCTACAAATTTATCATGTCTTTGTGAAGGAGTTTAATTTGCAGTTATTTGGTCATTTCACTGGAATCGTAATGAATTACTATATATTATTAGTACTTATTTGCAGAAATAACTAAATAAACTTAGTTACCTTTGGAAACTGGCATTGGTTGGTGGTTGAACTTTAGTGATATATAGGGCAGCTCAATACATTTTGAGGCTTAAAACCATAACTTTAACTTAGGTTTTTTTTTTTTTTAAAAAAAAAAATAATTTATTTTAATATTAATATTATATTATATTTTTATTTTTATTTATTTAAGTGAGGCCTTTTTTTTTTTTCTTTTTTTTCTTTTTTTTCTTTTTATCACTAATCAGCTATGGTCCTATGGAATGATTTTAATGCCTTGAAAGGCTTGAATAGTGAGTTGTTGGAAAATAATTAATGAAATTGTAGAAGAAGAGAAATTTGAATAAGACTTGATTTGGGAAATGGAGAGAAAAATAAAGAAAGGAGTTTATAATTGAATAAAATATTTTTTAAAAACTTCCTATCTTCTTAGCATTTAATTTTTTTCCCATTTTATTTTGAACTAGGACTTGTGTAGCACAATTTCTATCTTTTTAACGTTTGGAATAAATTATATATTGTTAGCATTAAATAATGCTGCTAAATGCTCAGCTGCTCATTACAAGGCCTAAAAAGTCTTTACCGAACGTAATTAAATATTATTATTATTTTCATTCTTTCCACTATTCCCAAGAAATTGAATAGAATGTTTTAAGTTGGAGAATTGGTTTTATTTAAGAATGTCTTTAATTTACTATTATTAGGAGCCTTAATTAAAGAATATTGATTATAATTATGCTTTTAAATATTTTTATTTCTAAAAAAATCTTTATCAATATTCATTAATTGGGAGCCTTAAGTGACCATCTAATTTGCTATGAGTTGTGTTATTTGTACGCCCTCATAGTCATCTTGTACACATATTGTACACACGTTGTATGTATAAGGCCGGTGTGTGTACAAAAAGCACTTTGTTCAATTTGCTATAGGGTAGAGCTTACCCTGTTTAGTGAACCTAATGATGTCACCTCACTGGATTTCCATGTATAGTGACATATTCTTATCAAACAGGAGAGAAGGCTTCAAGCAATAATCTACTATTGTTTGATTTCGATACGAAGCTCGATGCAATCAATGAAGAAATGAATACCAACAATAATATGAAGAAAAGGGAGAACGATTCTGAGTTACCACTATTCAGTTATGAGAGCGTATCAACTGCAACTAATAATTTTTCAGCTGTAAATAAGCTTGGAGAAGGGGGTTATGGACCCGTTTACAAGGTACGTTCGTAACATGTGAAGACCAAGAAATTAGATATGAAATTTAGTGATTTATAAGTTGTGTTTATTAAATATATGGGGTCAAATAACGATTAAGAAAATAGAGAACTAAATGGGTTGGGGCAATGTTATAATTTAGAGAATATGGGGGTTTTAAAAAAAAAGAAAAGAAAAGAATGGACAAAAGTCCAATCCGGTCAACCTTTTTTCCCCAACCTCACGCACAGCCCCTTCCTCTTTTCATCTCTTCTTTTCCCTTCTTTCTTCTTTCCTTCAGCTTTCTTCTTCTTCTCCCTTTCTTCTTTCTTCTTTTGTTCTTCTGCCTGAGTGACCCACAGAGAGAGAATGAGAGAGAGAGATTGAGTGACTGAGAGGGGAAGAGAGACAGAGAGAGTGACGTGAGAGGGAGAGACCGAGAGATGCTGAGAGTGAGATGAGATCGGGAGAGTTGAGGGAGGAGTCCGATCCTCCGGTGGGTGGCGCCGACGAGACCAGAGGGCGCCGGCGACGCGATCTCCGGTGAAGACCTGTGAAACTCGTAACCCAGAACCCCTCAGACCCGCGACCCGTGAGCTTAAACCCGTGCAACCCATGGCCAAGTGACCCGAGACCCGTGAGGACCCGATCCTCCATGATCGGTGGCCGGGACTGAAATCCAGCGATGGAGGAGCTTCGGCGGAACCCAGGGGCTTGAACCCGCAACCCGTGAGCCCAGAAAATCCGAGGACCCGTGACCGTGACCTGTGCGACCCGTGACCCGCCTGACCCGAGAAGAAGACCCGATTCTTCATGGCGTTTTCCGGCGGCTTTTCCGGCGGTCCAGTAGCGATTTCCGGTGGATTTGTTGAGGAAAATCCCTAAGGTATAAGTTTTATAATTTTTGTGGATTAATTTGTCGATTGTTGAATTAGGGTTTGAAATTATTGGGGGTTTTCTATGGTTGTGTCGGCAGTGGCTATGGGTATTGAATTAAGTGTTGTGGATTTGAGTTTTGATATTTTACTCTTGGTTAGCTTATTGATGAGTTTGAGTATTTGGGGGTTCTTAGATCCTCTATTTAATTAATTGAAATCTGAAGTTGGTTGTTGATGTTTGTGTATTGGTTTTGTGTTTCGGTTAAAGCAATGAGAACCCTTGTTTAAGGTGTGTAATATTTTGGAGAAGTATAGGCTGAAATAGGTATGTGATTCTTGGTAATTTTGGGTGGAACTCGTGAGGTGTAGGGCTGAAAAGTGTCCTGTTTTAGTGGGTTTAGGCGATTGAATATTATATTGTTTTGATGAGTGTTGCTTATGGAATTTTAGTGTATACCCTGGAGATTTTGGGTGTTTTGTAGTATTGTTTCCTTGGTGGTCGTGTGGACTGAATTGGATTTTGAGTTGGCTAATTTGATGTGTGAGAATAGTAATTAGACCAATTATAGAGTCGGTTATGAGATTGGAGTATCGTGTAATTACTATAGTCTTAAATTAATATTGATTAAGTAAGAATAATCAATTGAATTGGAGTTTCTATAATTCTACTTATAAATATAGGTGGTTGTGAACTAATAGGTTTCAAATGGTTGGGGATTAGATCAATTGTTATACAATATCAATGTATTGGATTGTGTTTAATTGTTAGTAATTAATATGAGATATTTTACTTGAGTGCATGTGATTCCTAGAGTTGAGTATTGACTATAGTTTAGGTTTGATTATGAGCTTAGTTATTGTGGGCTGAGTTGGAGTAAGTTAGGATGAAAATAGTGAAAAATGTAAAGCTTGAAGTTGTAGGTGTTAGATTTGTGGAATGTTGTTAAAGTGTAAAGTTTAGAGTTTGTGTATTTTGGTCATCTTGGTTTAAAGGACAAATGTGGTTTGAATATTGGTTTGTTGTCAAGAGTTGGAATTAATAAAGTTAGATCATTTTATGTAAATAGCAAATACGGTTAAAATAACGAATATGTTATGATGTCTAATGGAATAAGAAATGCAAACTAAATGGATTTGTACTTAGCCTAGTTTAGTTAGAAACCGATGGATTCATTAAGATCCTACAACCTAATACTTGAATAAGTAATTAAGTATGCCACTGAACTAAGCTTGAGCTTAATGAGTGTTGTATATATACATATATATATATATATACATATATGTATATGGGTCAAATATACATTAACTAAATAAGCAACGCATTACAAAAAGAGATTAATAATGATAACGTAATACAATAGTATGTAAACTAATGAAAATAATAAATACATCTTATTGTTAATAAACGAATAAATACGAACATTGAATCAATGATTAGCCTAATAATAGTTTAGGATACCTAGCTAGCTTTAGAAGCGAGTGAGGTGACGTGTGAGCAAGCGGGTAGTTTCTGTGTCATAGAGTTTAGGTTCAATAGCATTGTCTAACGATACCAATGTTTGCAGGATCGTGTTCGAATTGGAGACTTTAATTGGTTCTCCAATGTAGAGTCCAAGTGACTAGAGTTCAAGGGAGTGTTCGAGTTGGAGTCCGATGCAGCCAAGGTGGGTATTCCACTCACTGAGAAAATATATATTTTTATATGATTGGATTGATAAAAATATATATATTGTTTATGAAACCGAACCAACCATATGATGAAATGTATGTTTTGAGATGATTTGTTTAGTTTCGATTATGTTCAAATATTATCAATGATGTTTAAGAATTGATGCATGAGGGAAAGGTGTTAATTGATTTAAAGTGTTTTGAGTATGTTTTGCGGTTGAGATCTAAATTATGCAAATTGTTTGAGGACATGAAATGTTGAAACTGCGTAGATTTGATAAAGAAACTAAGTTTTGAATGATTTCAAAGTGTTGGGTAAAATGCTGGATTTGTTTTGTTTTGAGAGGACGTGATTTAACAACTGCATAATTTCAGCGTGACACAGTAGGAAATATATATTGGTCAAGCACGGAACATTGAGCATGTAGTATAGAGCATACATACCAGCAGTATCAGTATATCAGCAGCACAACAGTATCAGTATCAGCAGTATCAGTATCAGCAGCATAACAGTATCAGCCCCAGTTCATGCATAGCATATATAGCATTGTTTTGCGAGAGAGGGTTTTATGTTATGAGTAGTTTTACTAGACGTATTGGTATGCATAAGTGTCTTAAATGAAAAGCGCTTATGTATATTTCTATCGGATAGTCATGTGTTAATAGCATACATTGAACTTGAAAGTACATGGATACATAACTACCCAGGTGCGAGTAATGGCATGTCTATGAGTAGGAAGGTTGACTGTTATTGTTCTTCAGGAAAGACGTGTTAGCATGATTGAGTTTAACTCTAGTGCTCTCATGATCTACTGACGTCAAGGCACGAAGCTGGAATACGATTAGAGATGGTGTTGCGAGTGTTTTGTTGAAGGATGTTATCCTAGTACGGAAGAGTAAGATGCCATGTTCTTTGCTTAAGACTTATGTGTATACGTGATATCTGTGATGGAGTGATCGTGTGCACATATGTCCAAGCGACCGGTGAAAAGTATTATTATAGATGGATCTATATGTAGAAACTTCCAAGGAGGGATGTCTGGAACTTCTACATGTTTTCACAGCTATATAGTATGTTTTAAATGATTTCTGAATAGTCGGTGTTTGCTGCATTAGCTGTTGGTAAATTGTGGCTAATATAGTACTCGCAAGACTAAAATAATGTAAAGGTTGGTTCTTTGTGAAAACTCAGTTAGTCTTATACCCCTGAGGTCTTAGTATGAGGTATACTAAGGCGGTGAACTCACTATTTCACCTATGCGGATGTGGATACCACCACAACCGTGTAGATGATGTTTCTTTGGCTGCAGGTACTACGGTATAGTCGATGGGTCGGTAGCAGTGTGCTTGGGATATTATGACTGAAGCTCACCGCGACAGTTGTAATTGTCGGACCACGGGTTGTCCACTATTTTATAGGTTTGGTATGGCTTGTGACGTTTGTGTCACTTATTCTTTGTTAAGCCATTATTGTTATAGTGTTAATAAGACTTAAGCATATAGATGTTAAATGGCTCTTTGTTGTAATTAACTTATGATAGATGTATAAGTTGTAATTTCCGCTATTCAGATTTATGTTTTCCGCTGCATAGATAGATGTATGTTATACTCTGATTATCAGGTACATGTTATGGGGCATGTGCCATATGTTGGCTGAGCGACACGTAGTCGTGCCACTGCGATGACTCGTTTTACGTTTTATAAAAAAAAAAAAAACGGGTCGTCACATAACATTTTTCTAATGAATGTGCTTTGAACACTATCAAGAAAACCGGCATTAGTGGTAAATCTTTATGAAAGTTTAAAGAGCTTATGGTTCTCTTTCATAGGGAAAATCACTCAGAGGGCAGGAAGTTGCAGTGAAGATGCTTTCAAAAAGATCTGGACAGGGAATTGAGGAGTTCAGAAATGAGACAATACTAATTGCAAAACTTCAGCATAGAAATCTTGTCAGAATCTTAGGTTGTTGTATCGAGCGAGACGAAAAAATATTAATATATGAGTACATGCCTAATCAAAGTTTGGATGTCTACCTTTTTGGTGAGTGCATGTTTATGTACATATGTGTTTTTATTTTAATCTCATATATTTCTAAGTTCTTAAGGAGTAATTTCCTTCTTGTACTATTTAAACAGATCCAATCAGGAAAAAGATGTTAGCTTGGCAGACACGTGTACACATTATTGAAGGGATTGCTCAAGGGCTTCTGTATCTTCATCAATATTCAAGGTTACGAATCATACATAGAGATCTAAAACCGAGTAACATTCTCTTGGATAGTGAAATGAATCCAAAAATATCAGATTTTGGCATGGCTCGAATAGTTGGAGGTAATGAAACAGAAGCAAACACAAACCGAATTGTTGGAACTTAGTAAGTATGAAACTTGTTTTACATATGATATTTGCAATTGCCAGTTAAATTCTTTTATCAAGCTACTAAAAGAATAGTGTACTAAATTTTGGAATCCAGTGGATACATGCCTCCGGAATATGCTATAGATGGTTTATACTCGATAAAGTCTGATGTGTTCAGCTTTGGAGTATTGGTCCTAGAGATTATAAGTGGCAAGAAGAATACTGACTTCTATAATAGTAGTTCACTCAATCTTCTTAGTTATGTGAGTATTTTTTATATCCTCTCAATTTCTTTATGTTTTACCTAAGTCTTATAAATTGAAATGCTCTTAATTTTCATAAGAAACTTACATTTATTTGATATGATACCAGGCTTGGGGGTTGTGGATATGTGATCTAAGCTTAGAGTTGATGGATCCAACAATAGGTTATTCTTCTTCTAGTTCTCTTCCGTTGAGATTCATTAACATTGGCCTTCTTTGTGTCCAAGAAAGTCCAACTGATCGACCTACCATGCCTGATGTAGTCTCGATGATTAGCAATGAACATGCACCTCTACCTACACCCAAGCAACCAGCGTTTACCACAAGCTGGAACATGATGGACACAAATCCAACAATTGACAGTGCAGGAAATTGCTCAAAAAATAGCCTAACTATTTCAACAATGGAAGCTAGATGATTGTCTCCTATATCAAAGAAAAGAAATGTTTTAGAACCAATCTTTTTGTTTGATTTGTATGCACGTTGATATATATGCTACATGTCACCAATTGTTGTCTTGGTTCACTCATATTTTAGTTCTGTTACCAATAATACTATCCAGATAGAATTTATTTCTTCCATGTACTACCACATTAGTTAACACTAGCTGCAATGATGTGAATTTCTACTCAAATTATATTCACGTCAATCTCATATATGTAAATTTCTATTTTTATCGACGATAAATTTTTTCAATAATTACACAACTATTAATCAAAGCTCTAACTAAACACCCAATTGAAATTCAACAATATGGCACAATCCAATAATTCCAGCAAATTGTTCCTCATAAATTCAACTAGCTTTCCAAAATATACCATTATAAACGTTAAACATAAATATATAAAAGAAATGGCAAGTGTTCAATCACCTTGAAAGAGACCAACATATCATATATGTTAAACATTACTTTATGCTTTCTGTTCTGAAAGCAGGACGGGCAATTTTGTGAGCTGAAGAACACAAACTGATCCCACCTATCTCTCCACAACGTTGTTTTTGTCAGAAAATTCTCTACTTGCATTCCAATTTTCCGGCACTTAAATTTCCTTTTAACCAAACAGAACTCAAATTTTTTGCAATACTCCTATGTACTTTGCCCCATTAGAGGCAAAAAGCGTGCAAAAGTTTCTAAGCGGGTTTCGACCAATTAATGTAGATATAAATAGATACTATAAATTAGTTTCGTCTCTTTTCTAGAGCTCCACTATTTTTTACCAAGCTCCAGACCTCTTATTTGAACTGAGCCAATTATATCGTTGCATTGAAAACCCAAGCAATGAAGATTCAAAATATACCTAAACTTCAATTCGTTTCTTTCCTAACGTAGTGAGAAGCGATAAACGTGAAAAATAAACTTTATTCTCAATACACAAAATCAACACACACGTTGAAAAAAAAAAAAAAAAAAAAAAAAAAAAAAAAAAAAAAAATTGATAATAATATTGATGGGAAAAATGTTTATTCCAATACAAATATTTTAAACTTATTGTAAAACCCTAAGGCTATGAAAGGTAATAAGATCCTCCTAAGAATGAAAATAAGTCTGATTTGAAATGAAACTAGGCTTGGGAGTTGTGGAGAGATGAACGAAGTTTGGAGATAATGGGGCCAACAATAGGATATCCTTCTTCCACTTTTGTTCAGTTGAGATTCATTAACACTGGCCTTCTTTGTGTTGAAGAAAGTCCGACTGATCAACCTACCATGCTTAGTGTAGTCTCAATGATTAATAATGAACATTCACCTCTACCTACACCCAAGCAACCTGCTTTCACGAGAGGTCGGAAGGTGATGGACACAAATTCAACCATCAATAGTGTAGGAAATCTAATTATTTCAATAATGGAAGCTCGATGAATACTATTTCATTTTCATACATCAAAGAAAAGTATTTTTGTAGAACCAATGTTTTTGTCTTACTTTTATGCATATTGAGATGCCACATGCTAATTGGAGAATGTTGTATTAATTAATTCACTCATATTTTTATTTTCATTTGATAAGATTATAGGGTATGTTTGTTAACGTGCGTGTTTTGGAGGTTATTTTTTTAATTTTCTTTTTGTTTTTTGTTTTAAAAATTGTCTTAATGTGACAATATTTAGGGGTGTACAACTGGTTGCGGTAGCGGTTATGAGCAAGTAGCGGTTATTTGCTCATAACCGCTACCGCAACCGGAGTCCCCGGTTATGTCTATTATAACAACCGCAACTTCAACCGGGAGGCCGGTTGCGATTTTTACCAACCGCTGGTTATCTAGTTATTGTAAACCGGTTATTAACTGGATAACCCGTTTTCTTTTATTGTTGCAACTTTTTAATTTTTTTTTTTTTTTTTAAAAAAAAAAAAACAATATTTGGCTGCTTTCTAGTGCAAGTTATCCGAATTATGCACATGTTGAAAACTTAAATAATAGCACATGGCATGAAAAATGTTCAGCTTAATCGACTTGGTTAAGTAAGCACTCCCTGTAATAAGATGTTTCCTATTTTGTATGTAGCAAGTGAAATATAGAGCTAAAGATTGACTTATATTTGCCTTCCTCAGATGTAGCTGAACCCAATCAAATTGATCTTAGCCAGTAATAACCATAAAAAGTTCAAGTCATCCCAATATATCCTCAGAAAGCTGCTAAAACACAGAAAAAGGAAATATACTTACCAAAAATATTGATCCCTAGATGATTAAAGATCGGGGAGAAGAAACCATCCACGAAATGAATGAAACCCCAAGTGATGTAGAATGTAATGGCCATCGGAAGAAGAATGACGCTGCAAACAGTATAAGATTTTTCATGGAACATATATATCCAAAAGATTCCCAACCAATTGTTACATACTTCATTATTTATTTATGTCAGTAGGATATGATAGGACAAGGAACTGCGATTTGAAAAAGTAGATTTTCGATATATATATATATATATAATAAAAACCGGTTGCGGTTACCCGGTTATTAACTAGTTTTTTAAAGAGCAATAACCGGTAACCGCAACCGGGTACCCGGTTATCCGGTTGCGGTTATTTATGGTTTTCCGATTTTTTTCCCGGTTTTTTCGGTTAGTGGTTATTGCCGGTTATCGGTTATTTGTGGCTATTAACCGTACCACTTGTACACCCCAAACAATATTGTGAAATTTATTAATGTTTTATGTTTTGGAGGTATTTTGTTCATGCTTTTATTTTGTGAATAAAATACAAAAGACACACACACACACAAAAAAAAAAAAAAAAAAAAAAAAAAAAAAAAAAAAAATTAACAACATTTCTGGGGCTCTAATACCCAAAATAAACTTGACTTAGGATTACTTAATTAATTAATTAATTTTTTTTTTCTTGCTTCCTAACATGTTAATGGTAAAAAACATTGGTTCCTGAAAATATCAAACATGCAATTGCCTATTTGTTCGAAAGCATATTTGGCCGTGAATGCTAGAAGATGTGAATTGGCTTCCTTGGAAAATTGTTCTTGCACCGCTTATGCTTATAATAGGAGTGGGTACTAATAAGTCTTGAATTGTTCGATTCAAGACCCCTTAATTTACATTTGTTAAACATAGTTTGTGTTGTATATATAATGTTTTGTTGTAGTTTTGTGTTTTGTCTTATTTTCAAGTCTTAGTTGAAATCTAATTCAAAACACTTGAATTAGACCTGAAAATACATCAAGGGTATTTTAGTCATTTCCAGAGTTCAAGATTGTTCCTGGTAGTTGAAGAATTGACCAAGGCAATTCCATCGATCGACTTTATAATCGATCAATCGAAGTTCATCAGTCGAAGATAAAATCGATCGAGCGAGATGCGATCGATCGAACCAGGACAGCCCCGACTGCGATCAAGCGAAATGCAATCGATCGACTTTATAATCGATCTATCGAATTCTCCGTCTTCTAGAAGATCAGATATTTCCATATCTTTTGAATTCTTTATGTAATTCAAATCATAAGTTGGATTTTGTGGACATAAATGGACGCCGACTAGCTCTGTTTGTGCGGCTAGAATTAACTCTTGATGGTCTTTTGTAAATCCAATTCTCTATATATGTGAGATTAGGGATTTAGGTTTAGACATGCATCTTTTGGGGGTTTCGGATTTTCTCAGGTGTATCACTCAATTTTTAGAGTTTTTCATTTACTTTGATGCAGGTTTTCTGGGCTTAGATTAGTTTGTTTTTCTTTTCCTTCCTTTTCTTGTAATCCGAATTTCTTAACTTTTAATCTACTGTTTTAGTTCATTTTCTTCTAGTTCCTTTACTGTTTTTCATTAATTTTCATGCTTAAATTAGATTCAATTATGTTTAGCTAGATTAGTTCTTATGGTTTGATCAAAATCCTCTCCAAAAACCATGAAGTGTTCTTGAAGTTCTTAGGATTTTCTAGATGTGTTTGATGATTCTAAAGGGCTAGAGGATCTTAAAACCCATGCTAAAAGGTTTAGTTTTCAAAATGCCAATCTATTTATTCATGAAAAAGAGTCAAACTTGTCTATGAGTTTTCTTAGATTTCTTGAGTAAAATCAACGTTCTTGAAAGAGAACGATGTCTTTTGCAATAGTTCTTTTTGACATGATATGTGTTTACTTATTAGAGTTACCTTATAGGGTATGCTAGGGAGCACCAGTCATTTCATACCTTTAGTAGTGTAGAATGTCTTTCCATTGTAGTTTAATCTTTACATGGAATAGACCGGTGCAAAACTAGATATCTTATCATTGTGGCCTAATTAGGGTTTTCATGTATTGTGTATGCTTATTAGGATGTGTTATAGAGTAGTAAGCTAGGGAGCATCAATCCCCCACACCTTTGGTAGTGTAGTTGTTTTTCAATTATAGTTTAAGTCTTTACGTGGTAAGTGATTGATGTGAAACTAGGTGCTCTATGATTACGTCTTAATGAAAGTGTTTTCGTGTCGAGGTCGTCGTAATGGTTGACGCCCATTATGCTCTCATATCATGCACATTAGGAAGATCCATATAGACGTTAAGCATTTTATCGGTTGAGGAGTGGATAAGATCAATACCCTAAGTTTCCTTTAAGTTTGTCTTCATTTCCGCTTTTCTTTACTTTACTTGTTGTAGCTTCAATTCTACAACCTTTGCTTTTATTTTTACTCTTAAGTTAAGTTAAATACACTCTTTAGATATCCTATTATGCAAAACAACCAATAATCTATGTGGTTCACCCTTACTATAGTACAATCGATACGAACTATTGTAAGTGGTAAACTTATAAATTTAAAATCCACGTAGCCGAGTCGGCGACCAATTTTTTGCGTCGTTGCCAGGGATTAACGGTTGTTTATAGGATATTTATGATTGTATTTAGTTTGATTTAGTACATATTGTAAATTCTATCCATAAGCTATTTTTGGTTCTGTATAAAACTGTTTTTAGTGTTTCAATTTGGTTCCGTCTTTTTTCTGCAGAATTCTGTTTCTGCAGAAAATTTGATCGTTCGATTTTATGACATAATTTTCGATCGATCGACCAAAAATTAGATCGATCGATTTCAGTTTTGAGCAACACTGCTTTTCTGCTAACTCCAAACCGAATCTACATTTAATTTATTACTTTCCTTTGTAGATTTAATATTTAATTTTGTTTTAGAGTTATTTTTCTGCATTTTTCTTTTCTGCAGAGAATCGATCGATCAACTTTAAAAGTGATTGATCGAAATTTCGATCGATCGACCAAACATTCGATCGAGCGAATTTTCTTGCAGTAGCACTCCAGCTGCTACTGCACTGCCTCACTGCAGAATCGGTTAGTTTTCTTCCTTTTTCGTTTCATTTCTTTTTTGTACCTTGTATATATAGATTAAATTTTTTTGGTGTATGTTTGGTCGTCGTTCATTATCATTGCCTATTTTTCCATACGACCCAAACTTAGAGCGGATTTCTAGACGAAGTAGAACCAAACAGAACTCATGTCTAAGAGCCCATTTTAAATCACCTATGGCTGAAGAACCAAAGCCTGTGCTGTTGAGGGACCACTATGTTCCCTCGACATACGCACCTACTTCAAGCCTTCAATTGCCGGACATTACGGTAACTCATTTTGAAATTAAGTCTGGATTCATTCAAATGCTTCCTTTATTTTACGGACTTAGTACCGAGGACCCTTATAAGCATTTAGATCAATTTATTGAAATGTGCTCCACCATAAGGTTGCAGAATTTTTCAGAGGATGCTTTAAGGATCCATCTGTTTCCGTTCTCTATGAAAGATAAAGCGAAGTATTGGTTAAATTCCCTAGAGACTAACTCCATTACTTCTTGGGCTCAGATGCAACACGAGTTCCTTAAGAAGTACTTTACCATAGGGAAAACAAATCAAATACGAAAAGACATAACTAGCTTTTCGCAAATAGAACGATAACCTTTTCATGAGGCTTGGGAGAGGATGAAAGACCTTTTACGAAAGTGTCCACATCATGCTGTTCCCAAGTGGCAGCTTGTACAGTGCTTCTATGATGGCTTAACTGAGCCTCATAGACAAATGGTAGATGCCTCATGTGGGGGTACTTTTATGTTGAAGAGTGAGGATGATGTATGGACACTTTTTGAAAATTTGTCTGAAAATTCTTTACACCATTCATCATCCGGTTGTAGGACAAACACTAGGAGCCAAACTCTTTATGAAGTATCCTAACCTTTAGACTTGAATGCCAAAGTGGATGCTTTGTCTAGAAAGTTAGATCAATTGTTATCATTTGGTTTTGTTCCTGCGACTGCATCTCATATACACACACCGCATGATGCATGTTCATTTTGTTCCGATCCATCACTTCAGGCCGGAAATTGTCCTATTGTTGGATAGTCTTCTGAGCCTCCTATTGAGCAGATGAATGCAGTTTACTCTAGACCAGTTAGTGATCATTTTCATAATTCTTATAACCCGACCTTGAGAAACAATAGTAGTATGTGGCGGCCTAATGTTCCACAGTACAATGGATTGCAAAACCAAGCATATCAGCAGTCCAAAAATCAATTTTATTAGCCGCCACCTAATAGTCGTCCTCCCAACCCACAATAGCAATCAGCCCTTCCACCTCATAGTAATTCTACATTTGAGGAAAAGGTGTTGACCAGTCTCAGTAAATTTATGTCTCAGACTCAGATTTTGAATTCTCATTCTCAGTCTATAGCAAAGCTAGAAGTCCAACTTGGACAACTAGCTAAGTCCTTTTAACGAGAGAGAGCTAGGGAAGTGTTCTAGTCCACTAGTTACTAATCCTAGGAGTGGAGGGGTAGTCATTAATCAAAAGGTGGGAGAGACAAAGACCGAACCAATAGGGCAATTAGAAAAGACAAAACTTGCCAAGAGTAAGGGAGTGTTTACCGAAGTACCACACTCCACAACACAATTCCTTGAGGCACATTTTAAACCAGAAGTGCCATATCCCTTATGCCTCAAGGATCCTAATTGGAATGGGCACGAAATGATAAATTTTGCCCAACCACGGCCAGACACAAAGCCATTCATTAGCAGTGAGTTTTGATGGGTCTGGCTGAAGACGTTAAACTTAGCGCTCTTGGGAGGCACCCCAAGTAACTCTGTTCCATTGTTTATATTTCATTCTGTTGTTATTTTTAATCTTTCACTTTCTTTTTAGTTTTCTTTTTTAGGTTAAGTGTTCCTACGTCTAAGTTTGGGGGTATGCTATGAGCCATACCTCCCCATTCAGGTTTTCTTTATCCCTTAACCATGCTTTCGTTTTGTACACATTGGGGACAATGTGTTATTTTAAGTTTGGGGATATAGAAGTACACTTAGTCTAAATTTTATACAATTTTTTTTTTCAAATTTCTTTGTGAATATCCTTGTTGTTTTGTAGAAATTAGTTGATTTATAATTGTGATTTGTTTTTCATTGACAATTTTAAAATTTTGAACACATGATCACATAATTAGAGAGTCTAAGTCATCTTAATTACTTTTGGCTATGAGATTCACATGTAAAAATTTGAAAAATCATGACATACATTGGCATATTGTTTGTGGGGTATGTTCTTAAGTTAATACCATGCATATGGTTTTTAGTGTCTCGGAAAACCAAGATTAGTTGTTAGATGGATGACGTGGGCATAGTTATAAAAAATAAAAAATAAATAAAAAAACCTTCATTGAGTAACCGGACCTCTTCCCTCATTAAGCAGTGAGTGTTCACGTCAAAAGATGCAAGTAAATAAAAATGGTTAGTTTGACTTCGTAGTTCTTTTTGACTTGAGTTATTAAGCCCTTAGTGTAATGCCCGGGAAAGACGCCATACTTAGGTTATTAAATATGTGCCTGCATAAGTATAAGGCCTAAGAATTATTAATAGTCTAATAAATGATATAGTTATGCATGTAGAGAGTTGGATCAATGAAGTTAAAGTCGATCGAGCGACTCTGAAGTCGATCGAGCGATTTCACCCAGTGCAGTGCAGTTTCCGTTAAATGAAAAAATTGATTTTTCCACCTAATAATTTCGGACCCACATGTTGTACTTGATGCCAAATGATCATACCCATATTTAGCTAGCCTACTTAGTCATTTTTGGTTGAAACCCAACTAGATTTCCTTGGATATCATGTAATCATAGACTAAGATATGGAATAGTCACCTATGAGATTTGAGCTATGAATTTGAGGTATTGGCTGGCTCAAATCCGACCATTGAGGTGTTGATTTGTTGGTTTGATCTCAGCCCTTCAAGAGTACTATATATAGGATGCATGGGGAGTTGATTTTCATGAAGAGGAAACTAAATTTTAGCCTAAACTCTCTCTTGTTCTAGTGCTATAGAAATAGCACGAAAATCCTCCCAATTCACCTCACTTTCCAGCACCTAGCAAGCCAAATTTAAGCTCCAAACCACCCTCATTCTCCCACAAAATCAGTAGTGAAATGTGAGTAGAAACCACCTCTGATTTGAGACTAAGAAGCCAAGCTTTACAAGTGGAATTCTCTTGGACAGCAACTCTCCTCCACTCTTTAAGTCATTAGAAAACTTTGGGTGAGTATTTCCTCCCTTAAACTTCTCATAGAACAAGAAGTCCTATTGTCATTTTGAAATTATGATTTGCTCTTGCTTTTAATTATGCACATATATGTATGTTGTATGAAAAGTTGGCTAACTTATATTATGGACATATGAGTATATGTGTAAGCATGTGGGTGAGTGTTTACTACATGAGATAAGTAATTTGGAATGGGTAAATTGTGTTCTAAAATAGATCAAGAAATGTAAGTGTGAGAGTATATGTGTTGAGGTTTTGATATATATATATATATAATAAGAAATAGGTGTATAACTTTGTAGGAATATATATATATATATGTGTGTGTGTGTGTTTGGATTTATTAACTTATAATGTGCAGATATATATATATATATATATATATATATATATATATATATAGAGAGAGAGAGAGAGAGAGAGATATGTGAGTGTAAATATTAAAAGGAAAGAGATGAATTTGTATTTAAAGAAAGGAATGTGTTTCCATATATATATGTGTGTGTGTGTTATAAGGATGTGTGAATTAAAGGAAGGCAAATTCATATGTGTACTTGATTAAATGACATTTGTATTCTTGTTTTTAAGGTATGTTATGTGTTAAATGATGCCCTAAAGAATGGATAATTATGGTAGTACTCATATAAGAATTGGTAAGTAAGCACTAAAATAAATAAATAGATACGAGATCATGTGTAAATCTGTGGCCGTTGTAATATCTAGGAAGAGATATGGTAATAATAATGTTTTCATAAATGCTTTATTAATCTATTATTATCACATGATGATTATTATGCAGTTGTAAAGGAAAATATTTGGAGCAGAAACTAGTAAGTATCTCTATACTTACTGAGGACGAAGCTAATTAATTTTTCCTATAATATTATGTTTACTGTTTTATTTACTTGTTTGTGCATGTGGCTTTGCATGTTTTATTATTTTTAATAATCTGTCTAATAACAAGCTGCTGGATCTAGATCCACAGTGGGTACATGAGGCTTCACATGAGTTCCTAGGTTCTCAGTGAATGAGGAGGTACCTAAAAAGAGAATAATAAATAGAAAAACTGGTGTACCTAGGTCACCAGGGAAACCGAGGCTTCCAGGAGCCTAGGCTCCCAAAGAATTTAATTAAAACTTAAATGAGAAAGCCCAGGCTTCAAATAAGACGTTAACCGTGCCTAGGCCAACAGAGGAGTAAAAAAAGAGAAATATCTAAAACTCTACACTTAAAACTGTCATTGCTTTATGATTACGTTTATGTTCATTTTATGTCTATGATTCACGATTATAGATTATATTTTGCATATACATATGATTATATGGCCATTGCATTGTGTTGCATTAATTAAATAAATCAGCACTCATATTATTATTGGAAACAGTGGACTCACTTTAGTGTTTATGTTGTTGTCTTCTCTTTGTATGGTATCTTGTAATGATTCAGGCTATGAAGAGGAAGAAGAATATCAGGACTATCCCGACTCATAGATGGTCCCTGGTTCAGTCTTTTGCAAGGCTGGATAGCCTTTCTTTTTGGGACTACCCTATTGTAGTTCACCCTACTTAGCTCAAGACATTACTTATGATCCTTCGGTTATATGTATATATTTGGCTTGTATGACTATCTTGCCCTGTGAGGCATGACTATTATCACTGTTTGTATAATTATGCTTACTGGCTTATTATATATTTTGAAGTATTTCAGTAGTAGCTCTGAGGTGTCGATCTATTCCCAAATCTATATTACATTTATTCCGTTGTCAATAATTACCTCTGATAAGTTAGTAATGTCACGTGAAAATTCGAAAATTTTTACTTACGCCTTTTTGTAAAAGGCGGGGCGTTACACTTAGGGATGTTTTACATCTAGTGCCCTAAAGCCAACTGGTTTGGGAGTCACTGGCCTAACACTTGGTACATAGGTCATTTAGAAGCTTAAAGGAGTTGAGCATTGCACAACCATAATAAATAATGTAAATAATATTAAAGTATGCCTATGCCTTAGTTATTCCATCTAGCGAGAGATATAACGAATTTTAAGACATTGGAGCATGTATGTAGGTTATATTCTTTGAAAGCTCCATAATTGTATGTTAATATCAAACTGCATCATTTCTAACATGTGAGATCTTAGCCGGTCATTTGTAAGTGAGAAGACTATGATTTTCTGAACTGTGTGAAGATGGAGTTTATTAGTATAAAGTTGTTCATGAATTATGAACCATTGTAGGTAGCATTTCTGCTAAACCTTCACGAGACTTCACTCGTCCACTAGGGTAGCCTAGGGGTTTAAAAGGCCTGTTGCATGTGCTAAATGCAATCACGTTTCCCACGAAAGAGGATGTAGATTGTTGTTTATATTTTAATTTCTAGTTATAATGCTAGGGACTAGCATTATGTAAGTTTGGGGGGGGGGGGGGGGGTGATAAGTCTTGAATTGTTCTATTCAAGACCTCTTAATTTACATTTGTTAGACCTAGTTTGTGTTGTATATAATGTTTTGTTACAGTTTTGTGTTTTGTCTTATTTTCAGGTCTTAGTTGAAATCTAATTCAAAACACTTGAATTAGACCTGAAAATACATCAAGGGTATTTTAGTCATTTCCAGAGTTCGAGATTGTTCCTGTTAGTTGAAGAATTGACCAAGGCAATTCGATCGATCGACGTTCATCAGTCGAAGATAAAATCGATTGAGCGAGATGTAATCGATCGAACCAGGACAGCCCCGACTACGATCGAGCGAAATGCGATCGATCTACTTTATAATCGATCGATCGAATTCTCCGTCTTCCAGAAGATCAGATATTTCAAGATCTTTTGAATTCTTTATGTAATCCAAATCATAAGTTGGATTTTGTGGACAGAAATGGACGCCGACCAGCTCTGTTTGTGCGGCTAGAATTAACTCTTGATGGTCTTTTGTAAATCCAATTCTCTATACATATGAGATTAGGGATTTAGGTTTAGACATGCATCTTTTGGGGGTTTCGGATTTTCTCAGGTGTATCACTTAATTTTTAGTGTTTTTCATTTACTTTGATGCACGTTTTCAAGGCTTAGTTCCAGAGAACAATTTTCTTTGTTAAATTTCATGTTCTTAGCTTAGTTTGCTTTTCTTTTCCTTCCCTTTTTTGTAATCCGAATTTCTAACTTTTAATCTATTGTTTTTGTTCATTTTCTTCTAGTTCCTTTACTGTTTTCATTAATTTTCATGCTTAAATTAGATTCAATTATGTCTAGATAGATTAGTTCTTAGGGTTTGATCAAAATCCTCTCCAAAAACCATGAAGTGTTCTTGAAGTTCTTAGGATTTTCTAGATGTGTTTGATGATTGTGAAGGGTTAGAGGATCTCAAAACCCATGCTAAAATGTTTTGTTTTCAAAATTCCAAACTATTTATTCATGCATCATCGTGATCAAGCAATTCTTTAAAGAATTAAATTTGCCGGCTGTTTCTTTTTCGAAAAGCAACTTCGTTGCAGTATCTTGGGAGAAGCCAGAGCTGGGTTGGTTCAAATTAAATACGGATGGTAGTAGTTTGGTGAATCCGGGGGAATCAGGTGTGGGGGGGCTGATTAGAGACCATAAAGGTAATCTGATCGTTGCATTTTCGGAGTATTTTGGTATTGGTTCTAATAATAAAGTTGAATTATTGGGGGTTCTAATTGGTTTGCGAAAATGCAAGGCGATGGGTTTACGTAATATTGTTGTGGAACTTGACTCATCCCTGATTGTGACTTGGTTTGAGAAAGGTAGTTGTCGGGTTTGGTACTTGGAGGATTTTTGGGAGGAAATTTTCCTTCTCATCAGTGGCCTGAATACTCGGTTTAACAGTGTTTTTTTAAGAGGGTAACCAAGCTGTGGATTGGCTCAGTAAACGTGGTAGTGCGGGGATTATGTATGAATATAATTCGAATAATATTCCTAAGGAACTCAAAGGGATATTAAGGGTAGATAACTGTGGTTTACCTTGCTTAAGAATGAAGTAAGTTGTGGTCTGTCTTTCATGGGATGGTGGCTCTTTGTAAATCCTGGGAATTTTGGATGTTATCATGGTATTCCTCCGCCAAAACTGAGGCTTTTATCTAATAAATTTAGGCCGGGATCACTATTGGACATGTGATCTCGTCTTTTCTAAAAAAAAAAATGATTCTTATTATAAAAAAATAATGATGTGAGAACTACAGAATTAATGAAAGCAAAATAAATTATGTCATCAAGATACAATATTGTTTGAATGTAGTGTGCAGATTGCAAATTATGAACAATACTCTTAACAAGAAATTTTGTAAGAGTAGAGAAGAAGAAGAAGAAAAAAAATGTGTTAAATCAAATTTGCTTAAAGTTTTTTCTTTTATAGAATTATAAAAGTAATTTATTGCTGCTGAAATGACAGTTTTTAACGGTTAATATTATGATTGTTGAAAAAACAGTTGCATACCGTTAAAAAAAATATGACTGTTGAAATATTAGAAAAATGCACAAGTAAATAATAAGGTCGTGGCTAGTGCGAGTGTGGGACGATGTGTCTAAAGCGTCAATGCGACGCGCGTATGAGCAGCTAGTGATAGGCTGATAGCATGCGTCTACCCAAAAGCCATTCTAGAATAAGAGTAAGATAATTCCTTATAAAGTACAAATAAATTTCGTAACTTTTAAATATGGAACAAAGTGTAAGACAAAAAATAAAAGGAAAGTTGAAATTTTGAAATTGGAGAGAGTGACTTTAATTTTCATGAAATAATTTTCAACTATTCTTCAAAACCTCTGAACATTCAAAAAATTTGAAGAAAATCTACTCTTGATAATGCCTAAAACCAAAACGAAAAAGAATAAAAAATCTCCCATCACCCATGTCTTGCCTCTCTAATTCTCGGGTGAAAATTGAATAAAGGTGAAGAATATTAGACCATATAGTGGTGAATGGTGATAATTGTATAACACGTCTTCTCATATATAATAAAACAAATAATTTGGCATATGGTCCACAATCTGTAAGGAATAATCAGCAATCCCTTGGATGTGGACTGTTACGAGTCTACTGTCATATAAAAAGATATGTTGTTTATCTAATGAGAGTATAATTTCTATTAAGATTCTAGTAGTAGATAAAACCAAAAACAGTAAAAGAAAAGAAGAATTACAAAGTGTATTCTATTCTGTCTTCTCTGCTGAATCTTCCCGGATCCCGCAAGTAGGGAGTACGTCTGCGACATCAGACAAGAAAAGCACATCCTTCTTATGAGAAGTCACAAACTACGTACCCTCTCTTTCTCGGCTGCCACAGAAAGAAGCAAAGCATCTTCTTTTACGTCGACGCCTCTCACCTCTGCATTAATTTCATTTGGCGAAACCGTAAGTGCCACACCTTTCTTTTTCGCACTTTGTTTTCTATTATTTGTTTTCCTTATTTCAATGTGACCATTTTAGATCTTTTGAAACTTACTACACAATAATATACAAAGATAGTAGATATAATTTTTTTTTTTTTTTTAAAAAAAAAAAAAATTTGTGTAACCACGTTTCGCAATTTCAATGGTACCACGTGTCGCTGACGTAGAAATCCGTTAGTTTTGGATGAAAAAATTGACGGAAGCACCATCTCCGTCTTTTCGCATAGCACAAGTATCACGTATGAAAAAAACAAAAACTGAGGGGACAAAAAATAAAGTTTTTAAACCAGAGGGAGCAAAGAGTTATTTAATAATAATAATAATAATAAAAAAAAAAGTATATACTTCTCACATGCTCAAAAGACATATAATAATTTATAGATGGGGTCCAACCAAGTTGGAAAGAAATTTATGTCAAATGATTTAACAAATTGTGTTGTCTGTCAATTTGGGTGTGACCCACTAAAATAACACAATACAATGTACTTAGTTAAGAGATCGAAGAAGAAAAAGAAGATTAGAACTAGAAGATGAGGAAGATTTATTGAATATCAAATCTCTTCCAAGCTTTAGAGTGCGTTTGACATTGTGATTTCGTAGATAAAATATGTGATTTAAAACCAAATCGAGGAAAATGAATTGTTTAAAATTGTGTTTTTAAAAATGTGTGATTTGAAAAATCAGAATCTACCTTTTCAAATCCCAAATAAGTGGGTGTTTATTTTAGAGAACACAATTTTAAAGGATAGTTATGAGTACTAAATTAAACAGTATGAAAAGTGTCATAAATGTTTTGAAAATCCATTATATATATATATATATATATATATATATATATATATATATATATATATATATATATATATATATATATTAATTAATTTTGATTGCTTGCTTAAGAACTTTTGAATTTGAGCTTAAAGTATTTTATAAACTTTATTATTATAAAAATTATTTTGTGCTTAATTAGTCTCCGCCACTGCAGAAGTGATGTTCAAAATAGGTACATGACAAAAAAGAGGTAAGCATTTTCCAAACGTTCTGTACCGTAAGAAATAGTCAGCAATCTTTTGGAAGTGAACACGTCACAAGAGAAGTACAAGTTTTCTTGCCTGCGTTCCTTCTTCGGAAGCTTCAAAAGTCCAAAGGCAAGCCAGTCAGAGAGCCTTCTTGGTCCAAAATGGCTGCCGCCATTCTCCTCCTTCTGCTCCTTCTTCTTCTTCTTCTTCTTTTATATATATATATATATATATTTTACTTTATTAAGAAAAAAGTTACATGAGATGATCATTTAATTTTCACTTCTGATCCAAAAAGAAGAAAAAATAGATGATCTTATAAAAGAAAAAGAGATGGGCTCCCAACATTAGATCCATAACAAATCAAAACAGTGCTGAAATATTAACAAAATGTAAAAAATTGGACAAACAAATGACCCGATCCTTTCAACTGGCCACACAAGGCGGTTTCATAAGGTAAAGAGGTACAGAATAAAAAAAAGTCTATCTATACCTCCACTTGGAAACAATAATCACCCGAAGGAGGCTGAAATGGTAAAAGTACTGTAAAAGTCTAAATCTAAAACTACAGAAAAGAAATTCATAAACATAAATTCAAATACAAGAGTCTCCCTTAAAATGAAACAATAATCCAAGCAACATAAATATACAAAAGCAAATAAACAGCAAAAAAGCTTGAAAAAAGCAAATCCAGCAACTGGCAGTGACCGACTCGACGTCGGCGAGCCACGGGCTGGCGCGTAAGATCCCCAATCAAGGGCGTAGGAACCACGCACCGGCTTGTGGACGGCGGATGAAGGATCAGCCGGTGTCATCGGGAAGAGGGAATGCCGATGAGTTCGATGGAGAGTTGCATGTATGGTAGAAACTATCGTGAGAACGTAAATTTAGTTTTTGAAAAACTAAATCTTCGAAGAATAATGACAAAATCAGCCACCAACGTTGAGAGGACGGTGACGAACGTGAACGGCACGGTGGACGACGCGATAGAGAAGCCAAAACATTGAAGTTACAAATTTGGGTGGGATAAGTCAGACAAGAGGACAAATAAAACTTTAACAAATGTGAGGTGGAGTAGAGAAATCTCTAGTCATATAGCAACAAAAGTAGTAAAAGACATGAAGAAAAGAAGAGATCGTGAAGAGGAGGGAAGAGATGTGGTCCTTCCCGCCTTTGTATTCTTCTCTTTCTTCTTGTTTGTTGCTCCTTCCCCTTCTTCCTGTATTACTCAGGAAAAAAAAAAAAACAAGTCCCAAGTTTGCTGTAACTACTCACTGCTATAGTGCAAGTTATAGAGAGGGATGGGTAGCATGACGAGTAAGCCATTGCTCTTATTTGTTCTGCTTCTAATCCTCCCTTATTACACAGCATGCTTCTCCGTAGCTGGTGATACCCTTTCGGCAGGTCAGTCTCTTTCAGGGAGCGACACCTTATTATCTGAAGGTAGCGATTTTGAGCTCGGTTTCTTCAACCCAGGAGGTTTTTCAAACATCTACCTGGGCATATGGTATAAACAATTTTATGAGAAGGACTTCGTTTGGGTAGCAAATAGAGAAAACCCTTTGTCTGACCCATCTTCCTCGATACTTATCCTCACAGAAGATGGCAATCTAGTCTTGGTTGGGAGTTATTCCAACATCCCATTTTGGTCGACAAATTTGACATTTCCTGGGTTAAATTTAACTGAAGCAGTACTTCGTAATGATGGGAATTTTGTTTCCCAAAATAGGTCGAACCCGTCTATTATATTTTGGGAAAGTTTCGACCATCCAACCGATACATTACTACCAGGTGCAAAGCTTGGGATTGATAAGGTTACTGGAAAACCAAAGCAGCTCATTTCATGGAAAAATAAAGACGATCCAGCACCTGGTGTGTTCTCGTTTGGGTTAGACCCAAATGGAAGCAATCAATTATTGTTAGAGTGGAACAGATCCCAAATCTATTGGAGTTCTGGAGTTTGGAATGGAAAAACTCACACCTTTGCCTTTGTTCCTGAGACGAATGTGAATTATTTCTTCGACTATAGTTTTGTGTCAAACGAAAATGGAAGATATTTTACTTATTCTCTTTATAATCATTCTTTCCGTTCTAAATATGTGATGAACTCTACAGGAAATATCCACCTATTGGCGTGGGTGTCTGGCCCTTGGGAATGGAGTTTAGTTTGGTTTCAACCGAGGGGCGAATCTGATGTCTATGGTTTGTGTGGTCCATTTGGCGTGTATAGTGAGAATATCTCGCGCCCCTCCTGTGAATGTTTAAAAGGTTTTGAACCATTTTCCACTCACTACACCAGTCTAAATGATTGGTCAGATGGCTGTGTGAGGAAATCCCCTTTGCAATGTGAAAATAATACGTATGCTAATGGCAAAAAAGATTGGTTCATGAACATACCATTCCTGAGATTGCCTGTTAATTCGAAAGCATATTCGGCAGCGAGTGCTAGGAATTGTGAAGTGGCTTGCATGAATAACTGTTCTTGCACAGCTTATGTTTATAATAGCAGCGGGTACTGTGTGATATGGGAAGGAGCTCTTTTGAACTCCCAGCAACTCTCAGATGGTGGGGAGATTATCCATCTCAGACTTGCTGCAGATGAGCATCAAAGTACCAAAGGTGAAAAATCTACACAAATTTATGTCATCTTTCCTTATGAACTAATACTTAACTCATTCTCTGTTATGGTTGAGCTAATAGTGATTCTGTTAATCATAATCAGGCAAAAAATGGAAAGTATGGGTAGCTGTGCTAGTTCCAACAACAGGGCTTATCGTATGTTTCTTCATTTGTTTTTCAACCAAAGGAAAGCTCAAACGCGTAGGTAAGTGTAAATGATGTTCTAACCTCACATAGAAATAACTTTCAAAAAATTACAAGGAAGTCTACTTTAACTTAACACACTTTTCTAATGCCCCGAAATGAAAGCTAGCTATTAGCATCACGTTGGTGAAGATAGTGTTTCAGGCTCCTGTTTGTGGGGGTCCTCCTACAAATTTCATCATGTCTCTGTGAAGGAGTTTAATTTGCAGTTATTTTGTCATTTCACTGGAATCGGAATGAATTACTATATATTATTAGTACTTATTTGCAGAAATGACTAAATAAACTTAGTTACCTTTGGAAAACTGGCATTGCTCAGTGGTTGAACTTTGGAGATAGGGCGGCTCGATACATTTTGAGGTTTATGACGACAACCCTAAGTGAGACATTTTTTTTAAAAAAAAAAAAAGAAATAATAAATAATAATTATATTTTTATTTAAAAATTGTCTTTTATTTTTAGTTTTATTTATTTAAGTGAGGTTTCTTTTAGTTTTTTTTCCCCTTTTTAATTAAATTGTAGAAGAAGAGAATAATTCAAATTTGAATACGACTTGAATTGGAAAATGGAGATAAAAAAAAATGGAAACTTATGAAGAGAGGAGTTTATAATTGAAGAAAATATTTTTAAAAAACTTTCTATCTTCTTAGCATTTAATTTTTTTTCCCATTTTATTTTGAACGTTGGACTTGTGTAACATAATTTCTATCTTTTTAATGTTTGGAATAAATTATAGGGTAATGCCTAAAAAACACCTAAATTTACACACTTTCTATACACACCCTCACATGAGGTGGGGCCCTTGTGGTGGTGTAGGGAGTGTGTAAATTTGAGTGTTTTTGTAACACGTCCCCAAATTATATATTATTAGCATTGATTTTTATTTATTTTATTTATTTTTAAATGATTAGCATTGAATGTTAAAGGCTTAAAGCTGCTCAATGCTCATTACAATGCCTAAAAAATCTTTACCCACAACGTAATTAAATATTATTATTATTTTCATTCTCTCCACTATTCCCAAGAAATTGAATAGAATGTTTTAAGTTGGAGAATTGGTTTTATTTAAGAATATCTTTAATATTATTTGATTATCTCATTTAATACTATCAAATGTTTAAGACTTATTTCAAGAATGAAATGTTGGAGAATTAGGTTTTTAGGAAAATCTAATTATATTAATACCTTTTTAATTACTTGTTACTATAATTAGGAGCCTTAATTAAAGAATAATTATTATTATTAAGCTTTAAATATTTTTTTTTATATAAAAAATATTTACCAATATTCATTAATTGGGGGCCTTAGGCGACTGCATAATTTGTTATATGGTAGAGCTAACCCTGTTTGGCGAACCTAATGACGTCACCTCACTGGATTTCCATGTTATAGTGACTAATTCTTATCAAACAGGAGAGAAGGCTTCAAGCAATAATCTACTATTATTTGATTTCGATACGGATCTCAATGCAATCAATGAAGAAATGAATATCAACAATAATATGAAGAAAAAAGAGAAGGATTTTGAGTTACCTCTATTCAGTTATGAGAGCGTATCAATTGCAACTAATAATTTTTCAGCTGTAAATAAGCTTGGAGAAGGAGGTTATGGACCTGTTTACAAGGTACGTAACATTTTTCTGATGAATGTGCTTTGAATACTATCAAGAAAACCGACATTAATTAGTGGTAAATCTTTATGAAAGTTTAAAGAGCTTATGGTTCTTCTTCATAGGGAAAATTACTTAGAAGGCAGGAAGTTGCAGTGAAGATGCTTTCAAAAAGATCTGGACAAGGAATTGAGGAGTTCAGAAATGAGACAATACTAATTGCAAAACTTCAACATAGAAATCTTGTCAGAATCTTAGGTTGTTGTATTGAGCGAGATGAAAAAATATTAATATATGAATACATGCCTAATCAAAGTTTGGACGTCTACCTTTTTGGTGAGTGCATGTTTATGTGCATATGTGTTTTGATTTTAATCTCATATATTTCTAGGTTCTTAAGAACTAATTTCCTTGTTGTACTATTTAAACAGATCCAATCAGGAAAAAGATGTTAGCTTGGGAGACACGTGTACACATTATTAAAGGGATCGCCCAAGGGCTTCTTTATCTTCATCAATATTCAAGGTTACGAATCATACATAGAGATCTAAAACCGAGTAACATTCTCTTGGATAGTGAAATGAATCCAAAAATATCAGATTTTGGCATGGCTCGAATAGTTGGAAGTAATGAAACAGAAGCAAACACAAACCGAATTGTTGGAACTTAGTAAGTATGCAACTTGTTTTACATATGATATTTGCAATTGTCAGTTAAATTCTTTTAGCATGTTACTAACAGACTAGTGTACTAAATTTTGGAATCTAGCGGATACATGTCTCCCGAATATGCTATACGAGGTTTATACTCAATAAAGTCTGATATTTTTAGCTTTGGAGTATTGCTATTAGAGATTTTAAGTGGCAAGAAGAATACTAGCTTCTATGACCATAGTTCACTCAATCTTCTTAGATATGTGAGTAGCTTTTATATCCGTTCAATTTCTTTATGCTTTACATTAGTGTTATAAATTGAAATGCTCGTAGTTTTCAGTAAAACTTACATTTATTTGAAATGAAACTAGGCTTGGGAGTTGTGGATAGATGATCGAAGTGTGGAGTTGATGGATCCAACAATAGGGTATCCTTCTTCTATGTCTATTATGGTGAGATTCATGAACATTGGCCTTCTTTGTGTCCAAGAAAGCCCAACTGATCGACCTACCATGCCTGATGTAGTCTCAATGATTAGCAATGAACATGCTCCTCTACCTGAACCCAAGCAACCAGCGTTTACCACAGGCCGGAACAAGATGGACACAAATCCAACAATTGACAGTGCAGGAAATTGCTCAAAAAATAGTGTAACTATTTCAACAATGGAAGCCCGATGAATGTCTCCTATATCAAAGAAAATAAATGTTGTAGAACCAATCTTTTTCTTTGATTTGTGTGCATGTTGATATGCTACATGTCACTAAATGTTGTCTTGGTTCACTCATATTTTCGTTTTGTTACCAATAATAATCTAGATAGAATTTATTTCTTTCATGTACTACCACATTAGTTAACACTAGCCTATAACATGTGAAATGGGTGAAATCCTAAATCTTTGGCTTATTATCCCTGAAAATAAATATTGACTTCTAATTTAGCCAAGTGTGTGTGTTTGTGTGCAACAAAATATCTTAAATGCGAAATTTAAATAAGACAAGATATTTTTAACGAAGTGGAAACTCTGTGAAAAGAAAAACCACTCTGGGGCAGCCAAACCCAAAAAATCCTCTATCCAAAGACAAAGCAAGTTACAAAGCACTCGTACTCACAAAACCTATTGCAATAGTCATACCTTTAACTATAACACGAAGTCCATCATGAACGCTTCCCAACCAAATCTCCTACTTGAAGGGGTCTTTGATGAAATCATTTATCTTAGGGCCAACCCCTAAGATAGACTTCACTCGAACCCCTAAGATAGACTTCACTCGAACTGGAGCACACACCGGCAACGGCTTGAGAGCTATAAGCCTAAGATAGACTTCACTCGAACTGGAGCACACACCGGCAACGACTTGAGAGCTAGTAGATCTTCAATTCTCCCTAAACACCCTCTCAAAGCTAAGAAAATTCAATACCAAATTCTATACAATTGACAAGCCTAGGGCCCTTAATTTTTAGGATAACAGAAAACCTAAATCTGCTGTGATTCGGACTCTGGCTGTTGAGCATCCAGACGGAAGTTAGCCACTTCCGGATGGTCTTCTGCAATTGCTTTTCAGAAACAACGCAATTCTATCCTTATCAGGTCCACGTCCAAACGGCTTGGTTGAGTGTCCGAATGGTCTTCAAAACACTGGAATATTCTAAAATGTTGGACAGCGTCCGGACATGTTGCCACGTCTTCCGGACGACTTGCAAAGACTTCCCAAACAGTGTCGACTTTTGAAATCCAACTCCGTGTTGAATAATGATTGACCTAGCATCCGAACGGTGTTGCTTTGTCATCCGAACGTCTTCAACATAATCTGCTAGACACTACGGGGCGTCCGGATGTCTTCCGAGGCTCGTCCGAACGGTTGCACAGGAACCAATTGATTTGTCTTGGAATATGCAAGGACTCTTCATGGACATCTTCTAGAAGCTTGTGATCAGTCACAAGAGCACTGCCCGAATAAAAGAGAACTCTGAATTGAGAATCGACCATTCTGTTAAAAAAAAACTGTTACATAAAGTGTTTTTGTCAGCTAGAATGTTGCCAAATGGCCACGGAGAAGTGAGGGGGGTGAGCTTCTCGGGACTTGCTTTCATGATTCTTGCGAATCTCTGGCATTTGTCACAGGTCTTGACAAGAAGAGCTGAATCTTTCTTGATCGTAGGCCAATAGTAACCCGCTCGGATGGTTTTTTGTGCTACCATCCTTCCTCCTGAGTGGTCTCCGCACACACCTTCATGAATTTCCCTGAGAACATAATTCGACTCGGCCTTGGAGAGGCTTTTGAGAAGGGGTTCGGAATATCCTCTTTTGTACAGTATCTCCCCGAGAAGGCAAAACCGTGCTGCTTGTATCTTCACCCTCCGAGCCGCAACCTTATTTTCGGGCAGCAACCCATGTCTGAGGAACTGGATAATGTCCCTTGCCCACTCTGGCTCCTCTGGTGCTGAGTCTACTTCCATAACCTTGGTCCTCGGGGCTATCGAAGGTTCGGTCAGAACAATAATTTGCCTTCTTGATGCTTCAATCTCTTCCTCTGTTCCCGACGCGATCTTTGAGAATTCATCGGCTCGGATGTTTTCCTCCCGAGGTATTTTTGTGATGACGAACCTTTCGAAATAGGATTGGAATCGCCGTACCTCTTCCAAATACCTAGCCATTCTATCTTCTTGTGCTTCGAATTGCCCTTGGACTTGGCCTACGACCACCTGAGAGTCACTCCGGATTTCGACATTAGTTGCCCCCATCTCTCGGGATAATGCCAAACCTGCTATCACCACTTCGTACTCAGCTTCATTGTTCGTCGTAACGAAGTCCAGTTTTACAGCAAAACCGAACTCTTGCCCTTCGGGATTCCTGAGGAGGACTCCTACTCCGCTTCTGCTCTGTGTAGAAGAGCCATCTACAAACACAACCCAGGTTGACTCCTTAGGAAGTTCTTCTGCTTCAGGAATGTTGCTGAATTCTGCCAGGAAATCTGCTAGAACCTGTCCTTTGATAGCCGTCCGAGGATGAAACTCGATATCAAATTGTTCGAGTTCCACTGCCCAGTTGACTAATCTTCCCGAGAGGTCAGGTTTTTGCAACACCTTCTTCATCGGATACTCAGTTAAAACTCTGATAGCATGAGCCTGAAAGTATGGCCTCAATCTTCTAGCTGAAATGATCAAAGCGAACGCCAACTTCTCGATCCGAGGGTACCTCCCCTCCGCGCCATGCAGTGCTTTACTTGTAAAGTAAACCGGTTTCTGAACCCCTGAATCTTCTCGGACTAGCACCGAGCTTACTGCTGAGGGAGAGACTGTCAGATAGAGATAAAGAATCTCCCCTTCGGTTGGGCGGCTCAACAGTGGTGGGTTGGCTAGATATTCCTTCAACTTCTTGAAAGCTTCCTCACACTCCTCACTCCATATAAATGCTTTTCGTAAAATTTTAAAGAAGGGAAGGCACTTATCTGTCGACCGTGATATGAAACGGTTCAAGGCCGCAATCCTTCCTGTCAGTCGTTGGAGTTGTTTTGTTGTTCTCGGGGCCTCCATCTCGAGGACAGCTCTGACTTCAATGCCCCTTTGTGACACCATAAACCCCAGAAACTTGCCTGAAGAAACTCTGAAGGCACACTTCGCGGGGTTGAGCTTCATGTTGTATTTTCTTAGAGTCCGAAAAGTTTCTCGGAGGTCTTCTATGTGTCTGTTTGCCCGAACACTTTTAACCAGCAGGTCATCTACGTATACCTCAACGTTTCGGCCAATTTGACTTTGAAACATCCGGTTCACAAGTCGTTGATATGTGGCTCCAGCATTCTTCAGTCCGAAGGGCATCATCTTATAGCAGTAAAGTCCTCGGTCTGTGATGAAAGCAGTTTTCTCCTGGTCTGTTTCTTCCATGTAGATCTGATTGTACCCCGAGAAGGCATCCATGAAGCTTAAGAGCTCGTGTCCGGCCGTCGAATCCACCAATAAATCTATCCGAGGCAGGGGAAAGCTATCCTTCGGACATGCTTTATTCAGGTCGGTGAAATCTACGCACATCCTCCACTTCCCGTTAGACTTCTTCACCAGCACTACATTGGCCAGCCACTCGGGATAATCCACCTCTCGGATGAATCCAGCTTTCAGCAACTTCTCTACTTCTTCAGCAACAGCCATGTTTCGTTCGGCAGCAAAAGCTCTTCTTCTCTGCTTCACAGGGCGATAATTTGGATCCACATTTAGCTTATGGACAATAACCGAGGGATCAATCCCCGGCATATCTTCATGGCTCCAGGCAAATACATCTTTGTTGCGCCTCAAGAACGCCACCAGATCTTTCTTCATGGGTTGAGGGAGTTGTGAGCCTATATGAACTTTCTTTCCCGAGTCGCCTATCTCGAACTCCTCCAAGGCTTCCACAGGCTCCCCCAACGGTGATTGCTATTTTCCATCCTCCTTAGTTTTCTCCCCCCGACTGTGCTGCCTCGGGGTATCTTTCAAGGACAGATTGTAGCATCTCCTAGATTCCTTCTGGTCTCCTTTTACCTCTCCAACTCCTTCTTCTGTTGGAAACTTCATGCTGAGATGTGGTGTTGAAGTCACAGCTTTGAAGTCGTTGAGAGCCGTACGTCCTATAATGGCATTGTAGGCCGAGACCTTATCAACTATTAGGAACTTCACCATAATGACTTTCTGCCTCGGATAAGTCCCGGCTGTCATAGGTAAATCGATAGAACCGAGAGGCAACACCTTCTCTCCAGCAAAACCCTGTAGCTGGCACGAGACTGGAACCAGCTTTTCTGATGGAACACCCATGTGATCGAAAGCTGATTTAAAAAGAATATCAGCCGAGCTCCCAGTGTCAATGAGGATCCGCCGGGTCTGATAATTTGCTATGGTCAAGGTGACCACAAGGGCGTCTGTGTGCGGAAGCGAGACTCCAGCATAATCATCATCAGAAAACCCTATAACCAGTGGGTTATATTTCCGAGACTTTGGGGGCTTCTGGACCGAGTAAACTTCGAAATCATCTAGCTGCCTGGCATACGCCTTCCGAGCCGAGTTGGACTCACCTCCTCCTCTGAATCCTCCCGAGATGGTGTGAATGATAGGGAGATTGCCTTGCTGCGCCCCCCGAGGCCTGCTTCTACTTCTCTCCCTTCTTTCATCCCTCCGAGGCCGAGGTGCTGGCTCTCGGCTTCTTTCTCTTCTTTCATCTTGTCTCGGTTGATAGTTTCTTCTATTATCCCGATCCTCTTCCCTCCTAGGCCTCGGATAGTGATCTCGCTCCTGTTGATTCCTCTCATTGACGAGGAATCGGACTAGCTTCCCATTCTCAATGAATTTCTCGATCAACTGCCTCAACGAAACACACTGCTCGGTCAGATGACCGCGTGAATTGTGAAAGGCACAATACTTGTGAGCCAAGTGCAGAGGGGGATTTCCTTGAATGGGTCTCGGTCTCTGGTAATTCGGATCTTTCTTGAGTTCCATGAGCACCTCGGTGATGGAGGTGTTCAATGGTGTCCACTTGTAATCTCCGAAATTCTTCTTCACCTTCTTATACTCTGCGGGACCAGCATCCTGTATGGGCTCAGGATTCTTCTTTTTCTTAGGCTTCTCGGTGGACGGCTGTTGTTGTTGCTGGGAATTATTGAGGAGGGCTCGGAGCGTTTCTTCCTGGTTGATGTACCTGTCCATCTTCACCATAAAGGTATGAAGATCTTTCGGCGGTTTCAACGCCAATTCTGCCATCAGAGGTCCATCTTTTTTCAAGCCTTGAAAAATTGCACCGTAAATGAAGTCGTCTGGTGCACTCTCTGTGTCCAGCTTCTCCTGGTTGAACCTGCACAGATAGTCTTTTAGAGACTCATTCGGTCCCTGCTGTACTGAGAGTAAGTATCCTCGGGGTTTTCTTCTAGCTCTCCCGGATACGAACTGGGCCAGGAATTTTCTTCCAAGGGTGTCGAAGCAATCAATCGACCTTGGTGCGAGATTCCTAAGCCAGTCTCGGGCCTTTCCTGACAAGGTGAGAGGAAAAGCTCGGCATGCCACAGCATCTGGTGTCTTGTGCAGGGAGACATGGGACCGGAAATTGTCCAAGTGCTCCACTGGATCTTCACTGCCTGAAAAGACAGGAATGTCAGGTACCTTGAATCTTCCAGGTAAGTCGCAGTTGGACACTTCTTCGGTGAATATGGACTCCTTGTGCTGGAAGAGGTTGTCAACAAGGGACTCCTTCCCATCACGCTTCTGGTCAATCGTCTTTGACAGCACGTCATATTTTGCGCCCAGATCCTGGACCATCTTCTGCAACCTCCTTTCTGCCTCCGTGGGTGGAACCGGATTGATGGGCTCTCCATGATTCTCGTTCCGCCCGTCTCTCTCTCCTGACCCTTCGGGGTTTCCCTCAGGGTTTGTCCCATCGACTGCATCATGATTGAACGGCGGCGGAGTTCGTGCGGCTAGGAGCACAGCATTCTGAGCCAGCAAATCCTCAACATTCTTCTGCGCCTGGGCCAACTGTTGACTTAGTTGGGTTATCCGGGCCTCTAGTCCTGCAGATTCTACTTCTCCACGAGCATCGTCTCGGCTGGTAGGCAGTACTTCGTTTTGGATCGACTTGGAACGTCTTGTCGTCACCATCGCGGATTTGTTTTTCGTAAGAACAATTGATCGTTCTCACAGACGGCGCCAAACTGTTGGTACAGTTTCCGGTATGGTGACGTGTCGCCTAAAGATTCGCTGCTGATTTCTACCGAATACCTCAACCCTGCAAAAAGAACAAACAACTCGTCGGGGGTGCCGACCTCGCCCACTCCGATGCCTAAGTCAGTCTAAATCAGTTTTCTGCAGAGTATTCTGAATCTTAATCTCAAGAGCTTAGAGAATTCGTGATCTCATACCTGGTGTGACGGTCTTTATTTATAGGCCGGACCTTCTTGACACCTAGTTGGATTAGGAGTTTGAGTCCTAGCCTGGTTGAACTTTAACCATATCTTCAGGGAATTCGAGTAGGAGTGTGAAGTCCGTAGTTGATTGCGTTTGTACTTCTTTAAACTTGATTCCGTGTCAATAACCATTTTATCCCATAAATTATGGATCTGTAGTTTATCCCTGATCTTCTGGGATTCTATCCTTATCGCACTCTAAGACGAGTGTGGCGCATGGCACCTTTTAGAAGACTGTAGCACATTTCAGCCAACCTCCGAGGTGATGATATCCGAGATGTGTTCGCTCCGACCTGGAGATCTCGGGATATATCCGCACCATAACGGGGTTGTGTAAGTCCGAGATGTTTATACTCCGAGATGTTGACACATCCAATGGATATCACCCCGAGGAGATATCACACCTACTCGATATCATACCGAGGCGTTATTACTCCGAGACACAAATATCCGAGATATGTTCGCTCCGTTTTGACTGGGAGATCCCGGGATATTTTATATACCGTAACCTGGAATGTTAAGACCGAGACATCGTCATATCTCCGAGATGTCTTTAGACCTAGACGACCTTTTCTTTGCTGGGCGGAACTGTGCGGAACAAATGTCCGAGACATAACTCCGAGATGTCATTGGATCCACGTGTCTCTAGGGTTGATTTTATCCCTAACAAAGAGGTCAGCCGTGATTTCCGTAAGAATTACTACAGCAGCACCGAATCATGCACAAGACATTTCTTTCCAAAGACTGCAGTCCCAACACTTGATTCTTCCCAAAAAAAAAAAAAAAGACCAGCAGCTCTTACGTGATTTTCTCAAGCCACAGGACAGGAATTCTTGCCAGATTGATACGAGATCTTTCCAAATACTAACAGAGGCGGTCTAGCATGCACGTGAGACGTGGAAGCACCAAGACAAGTTTCTTTAAGAGTAGGAACGACGTGTACGTGAGAGAAGCCAAAGAGGAAATAATTGCCATGCAGGGATGGAATTTGGTCTTTGACTAAATAGTAGTTCGTGCTGCGCAAAACAGGGATGGAAGAGTCCCAGCTGAACACACACGTCTTTCTCCAAAAATAGAAGAACCAAGACACGTTCTAGTGAAGAGACCGTACATGGAAAGAATTCTTTTGTCTAGTTTAGCACTTAGCAGGTGGTCCGGTGCAAGGAGTGCTATTTTTTTTTTACACGTTTTCTGAAGAAGTGAGGCACCGAACCCTAGGACATTCAGCATATTTGATGTTCTTTTCTCTTAAAAACGTGGACACAAGGGCAGAGGCGGTATTTTGGTTTTATTTTGTAAACCTAGTGATATAATATATATATATATATATATATATATATATATATATATATATATATATATATATATATATATATATTTTATTTTTATTTTTATGATGTTAATAAAAGTTAGTCTTTTGTATTTAGCCATGAGATGCTAATTCTTCAACTTTAGTTGAAGATGAAACTTTACTTTTGATAATACTTTTATTCTTGTTATTTTATGTCATAGGTATATTAGTAGTGGGCTTAGTGCTATGGGCATAATAGCATTTGCCTTTGCCTTAGTAGTATAATGGGCCTTTGGCCTTACTGTTTGGTAAGCCTTTAAGTGGGTTTATATAAACAAGACCAGTAAATAGTTTTAGGCATTCAAGTTGTAATTCAGTCTTGGCTAAAAATAAAGGGGGAATACCTCGAATCACTCACGGAGGTTTTAAGCATCCTCGAATTTGCCTAATTTCAGTATAATATCATTTTTCAATTTTATTGTTTTTCATTGATATTACATTTCTTCCATTCCATTTCCATTTTCCTTCTTCAATTTCCATTTCAGTAATATGCGTGTTACAAATTGGTATCAAAGCCTCTGATCCCACTGCCCACTCTGATTTCCTGTCTATGAGAACCCGCTCCACTACCATGGCTGAAGGAAATCAAGCTCGATCTCTAGTTGATACCATTACCCGTGACCAATTGACGGAAGAAGCCTTGCAAGCTCACAGTGCTCATCAAACTGACTGGAACAACAGGACTACTACCCAGATCCAGAATTTGCAAACGGATATGTTGAAACTGCAGAGGAATCAGGAGGAGATGAAGCTCCATTTTGAGACTCAATTTCAGCGTATTCAGGACATGATCTCGGGAATTCCTGGGTTCAATGCGCGGGGTAAGGAGAAGGAAATGTTTCCTCCGCTGGTTACTCAGCCTCTAAGTCTAGAAGGAGGTGAAACGTCCAGGAAGGAAATCATGAAGCTGATATCTGTTCGGCTGGACTTTCCCCTATTCGATGGGGAAGATCCGGAAACGTGGTGTTGCAGAGCCGAAGAATTTTTTGTGTATTACAATATTCCGGCAGAGCAACAACTGTCCATTTCTGCTTTCCATATGGTCGGCGAGGCTAATCTATGGTTCAAGGAATTACGATCTAGCAAAAGTGTGATTGATTGGGAAGGTTTGGTGCGGTCTATTCACGCAAAATACTCGGTTCATGAGAAGCTAGAAGACCTAGCCCTCATTCACTTTTTCGATCCAAATGAAGAAGAGAAGAAAGACGTTGATCCACAACACACAATCATTCCAGAACCAGCTCCGATTGGCGCCACAAACCACATCCTAATTCCAGAATCTGATCAAGCTGGAAATCCATACCAAACAGAAATTACAGCAACATATGAGCTAATTCCTAAACTACAAACTTCAGACTCTATCGTGGAGATGCCATTTTCAAATTGGGGAGTGCCTAGTGTGCTTCTATCTCTGTCCTCCACTAAGGATGCGGTGGATGTTGTTCTTTTCAAACACCGTTGGCGTTGGAAATGTGTGAAAAAAGAAGGGGATGTGGTGGCTGAAGGGGAAGCGCCGACATGCCGCTGTCGCCGGAGCCGCGCTGGACAGAGATCCGGAGGTCGAGAAATCAGGTTGGGGGCGGACAACTTGGACCAGCACCACCACCAGAGCCTTTCTCTTGCACACATTGCAGCTTGTACGTGAAGATGGATGGGGAAGAAACGTTCATTGAAGTACCTCAAAGATGGCTACGTGGCAATTGGATATTGGCATGGAAAAGCAAGAGGTAACTTGGCTGCGTGGTTGAATGGGCTTCACTCCCCTAACATGGCTGAAGGGCAGATTGGTAAAGTAAGGGAAAAGCTGGAAATTGCAAGAAGCTTCAGGAGATAAAGTGACGTGTTAAGGATAAGGAACCAATATTGCTACGTGTCATCCTGTGTCATCATGATGCTGAAGCCTCTAGAAGCAGCATTGAGAAGGAGCTGTTTTTGTGGTGTAGTGGGCTTATTTTTTCAGTTTATCTTTTAAATATAATCATCATAATAATCGCACTTTGTAGGCAAAGTGCTTAAAGGGGTGGGTAGTGTCATAGGTATATTAGTAGTGGGCTTAGTGTTATGGGCATAATAGCATTGGCCTTTGCCTTAGTAGTATAATGGGCCTTTGGCCTTATTAGTTTGGTAAGCCTTTAAGCGGGTTTATATAAACAAGACCAGTAAATGGTTTTAGGCATTCAAGTTGTAATTCAGTCTTGGCTGAAAATGGAGGGGGAGTACCTCGAATCACTCACGGAGGTTTTAGGCATCCTTGAATTTGCCTAATTTCAGTATAATATCATTTTCCAATTTTATTGTTTTTCATTGATATTACATTTCTTCCATTCCATTTCCATTTTCCTTCTTCAATTTCCATTTCAGTAATCTGCGTGTTACATTTTATCTTATGCAATTCTGATATTTATCAAAATATTGTTGAAGTTCAATATTCAATTAATTGATTTTTGTCTTTTGATTGAATGATTATTTATTAAAAGTTGGATATTCAATGTATTTCAACCAATTGATACATTGAATGATTTGGTTGAAAGATGATATCCATTGCGATTTGTTTGTCAAATCGGATACATTGGATGATTTGATTTCAATTGGGTATTCGTTGTGATTTGTTATTAAGTTGGATTCATTGAATGATTTAATATAATTTTTATAGAACCTTGAACAATGAATATGTCTTAATTGTTTATTGGGTGTATGAATAAAATATAAGAATGTGTTGTTTGATATGGTGAGATGGATTCTAAAACTTTAGTGCTTTTTTTATTGATTGTTTTTAATTTAGTTTATTATTTTACATGATAAAATCTCAAAATTCGGAACTAGGTTAAAATAAAATTAGTTTATATAGAAATTAATTTTTGCAACGCGATTCCTTATGGATTCGACTAACTTTGTTTTACAGATCTAGCATTGAAAAAGCCAGATTTGCGACCCTTTGCCGAGCCGAGAAACAGCCGGCAATGGGGAGCAGGAAAGAGGTGGAGATTAGCTTGACGACTGTGGACAACCGGCTCGGGGCAAAGAGCAGCCAGTAATGGTGTTATTTGGAGGGACAAAAAAAAGCAGCTATGGAGAAAGAGAAAAACGACCGAAAGAAGAGAAAGTAGCTAGAAAATAAAAAATAAAAAAGTGAAGAAGTAGCTAGAAGAAGAAAAAAAAAAAATAACTATTGCGTTAGAGAAATGATTGTTGTACAATTCTTGGCACAACTCTTGTACAAGTCTAACAACTTTTTTTCAAACTAACCATTGGATCTATTTGGGATTTGATTCTTGTACAACACCAATACAACAACCGTACAACAACCCCTCACATGAGGATGAGCCCCAATATGTGGGACCCACCCTCATGTGAGGGATTGTTGTACAGTTGTTGTATTGGTGTTATAAATCTAATATTTTCCGATCTATTTTCCTACATTTGGGTCCTATATATCCAATGGTTAATTTTAAAATAAGTTATTGGAGTTGTACAAGAATTTTAAAAAGATGTAAACATATCATATATGTTTTTTCTTTTTCTCTTTTGAAGGTGTAAACATATCATTTCTCATTGCATTAACCATGAACGTAATGTGCTTTGAAAAAAAAAAAAACTAAAAAAAAAAATTCAACATCATGAAGGGAAATTGCCATTAGCTTTCATGCCACCACCAAAACATGCAATATAACACTTATACAACCTAACAATTTACTAAATTTTGTATTGTTGGTCAATGTGAGTGCGAGACCTTTGTTATTTTTTATTTTTGTGACAACCCGTTTTTTTTTAACTTTTTATTTTTTTTATACAAACATAAAACGAGTCATTACAGTGGCGTGACTATTTGTCCCTCGGCCAACATATGGTACATACCCCATAATAAGTACCTAGTAAATTAGAGTAACATCTATTTAACTATACAGCGGAAATCATAACATATATCTCAATCACAAATCTATTACAACAAAGAGCCATTTAACATCTATATGTTTAAAACTTATCAAAATAATAATTACATACAAGAATGGCTCGACAATTCAAGTGTCACAAGCAACACGGGCCATATACCAAACCTATAAAATAGTGGACATCCGTGGTCTAGCAATTACGACCGTCGCGGCGAGCTTCAGTCGTAACATCTGATGTGGTCATTTTGTACTTCAATAATAATAATACCACTTGCAATAGCACGAGTCACTGCAGGACAGTGTCTATATTGAGGATGTCGATCCACAAGGATTGTATTGGTTACGTATATCAAGCTTTAATAAAATCAATCCTAATTTATACCTTAGAAAAGTGATGTTTTTGTGATTTTTAATTTATAAACTAACACCGGAAATTAAATGCTAGAAAGTAAATTAAAGTTGAACTAAATGAGATAGGAAAATAGGGGATTGATTTCACCACTAACCTTGTACCAATGGCTATCACGTTAACATGAGACATTCATTTTAGTCATGATATTACTTGTGTGTGGTTGCCAAGCACACAACAAAGAGTCAAGAAAATACCATCATTAAAAATAAGTGTAACCCATCTTCGACTAGCACGGATCGTCTACCTAAGCTAGGGTGCAGCACGATCCGTCTGCCCTAAGCATGGACTATCAAATTTATTAACTTAGTTACACACAAACAATGATTAAGTGTAGCTCATCTTAGGATTAGTACAAATCATCTACCTAAATTACTCTAACCTAAAATGTAGCATGATTTGTCTATTCTAGGCATGAACTATCAAAACCTCTTTTTGCATGTTCAAATAATACCATTGCATAACCATTACATTTATCATCTTTTGAACAATAAATATAATTCGAGCACAATCAAAATAAAAGGCTTTCTCATAGACAAGATAAACATTTCATCATGATTGCATTTAACATTAAAACCAATTACGAAATTTGTAATTCTCATAGTTACACAATCATCAATGCCCAAAATAAATATCCCAAAGAAAAATATAATTAAGCCATTGATACTTGGGTAGGGTTTATCAAAACTCTAGGGAAAGCTTTAGCCACCCATGGAGCTCCTTTGATAATTTGGAGTTGAAGTCCCTCTCCCAATAAGCTGCTGTCCAACGAGAATCTGGAGATCAAAATGGTGCTCGAACTCCCCTTTTTATGCTTTTTTCACTGCCTTCTGCTGCTGGTTTTTTGAATGAATAAATCATGAATATTTTGTGCTAGACATCATGGGGGGACAAGAGTGGAAAGTGTGCATGCGCTGTCCAGGTTTTGAGGGAGTTGCTGTTGTCCAGCAGCTTTGGGGCTGCTGCTGTCCAGCTTTGGACAATTCGGTGCTGCATGCATAGAGAGAAGGTGTGTGTCTCGGTCCTGCTGTTGGAAAGTCACGTGTATGACTGCTGGCAGCTTAGGAGAGTAACGCGTATGCAGGTTTTCGTTCAGTGCTACCCAGCTGGTTTATCCTCTTGGGAGTTGCTGCATGGAGAGGAGTGTAGTGCTGCTAGCCTTTGAATTGATGGGTGTTGCGTACAATGCTGCTGTCCAGCAGCTTGGGAGCTGCTGTCCAGCGGCTTTGGAGTTGCTGGCCTTCTCTTGGTTCCCCTTGCTGTCCACATGCTGCCCTTGGAAAGAATTGTGTCTTGGTTGCATGGACTTCTTGGTTCTCACGGCTACAAGTCTCTCCTTTTGCAAAAAATCTCCACCAATATATATATATATATATATACATTTCTTTCCACATTTGAAAGTAAGTCTAAACGAGACGGTTTTTCCACTTCTTTCAATTTTAATTAAAATACTGTCATTTTATCTCAATGTCCTGCAAAACACTAAAACACTAAAACACTAAAACTCACAAACGACATTAGAAAATAACAAAACTAAAGGTTTAACTAATGTAAATTAATAGGTCCAAATATACAATATTTGTGACTCATCAACATCCCAAGCAAACTGGTACCAAACCATCAACTATACTGGAGTACTTGCTGCCAAAGGAATATCATCTATACAATTGTGGGGGTTTGTCATATTCATATAGGTGAAAGGATGAGTTCACCATCTCAGTACATAATACCAAAACCTCAGTGATATTAAACTAACTGAGTTTTTGCAAAGAACCAACTTTTCTTTCTTGTCTTGCGTATATAACAGCTACCAATTTTATAACTTTTGTTTGAAAAACTCCAATAGCTGATATAACAAACACCGACTAATAGAAAACATTTAAAGCATACTATATAGCTAAGATTATACATAGAAGTTCCATTATTGGAAACAACTACATACAGTCTCACATACTATAATACTTTTGATTCCGTGGCTTAGGCTTACATATACACAAGGGCGTTCGCATACGCGTAGAGCTTAAGTTGGAAAAACATGGCATTTAAATCATATAACCATCTGATAGAAATATACATAAGTTCTTTCCCACTGAGACTCTTATGCATACTAATATGTCTAGCAAAACTACTCATAGTATACAAATATCACACTCATCAAAACTATGCTATACATGCTCATGCAATGCACATGCTCATTGTTGTTCCTCATTGGAATTATGCCAAGAACATCATGGGAATTAACCCAAGAACATCATGGGAATTAACCCAAGAACATCATAGGACAAACCCCAAGTATAGTTTCCCGTGGGTTGTAAACCTCACTTCAATGCACATTTAGCTTTCATATGCTTATGCCTCATGCTTAGAACAATACATTTCATTTCATGAATCATATCTTTAACTCATGCTTTTGATTTAAATCCATAAACAATTTAACACATCAACTCATCAATCAATATTTGTGTAATTTAAACCCCAACAACAGCAGGCAATCAAACTCCTCAAATCAATTCAAATTACACTTTCATTCATGCATCATTTCATAAACATCATCGATATTTCAACATAATTGAAACTACTTAAAACATCCAAAACATGTTGTCAACATATTGTCGGTTCGGTAATAAAATCACATATCATTTGCAAATCTATTAAATACATAAAAGTACATTTTTCTCAGTGAGTAGAGTACTCACCTTGGTTGCATATGACACATGACCCGAATACTTCTCCCGTGTTCTAGTTACTTGAACTCTATATTAGAGAACAAGTCGATGTAACACCCAGTATTTTAAGATATTAAATAAAATATCTTAAAATTGGATTTATGGTCTAATAAACTAAATATGGATATTTATTCATAAATATTCATCAAGATATGTTCAAAGAGATTAAATGTTTATTGAAAAATATGTATAAGTGTATCGGCATGTTAAAACGGACCTTAAACTTTGGAATAACAAAAATAGGGTCAAACGAACTCTGTAAGTTTGCCGAAACTGTCTGTGAACCTACTGCCCCTAGGCTGGACAGCATGCATGCATGGTAGCCCAAGATTCTGCCATGTCATCACCACATCACCTTATTGATTTTCTGATGTTTTCTTGAGTTGACAAGTGTCCATTCTTGTCTTGTATGGTAGTTTAATAGTTACTACAATGTCAAGTAAATATTTAAGGATAATGTTAGTATTTTGGCCTCATTCTGTGTTTGGACAAAATCACTTATGTGTAAAGATGCTGTAAACAGGGATTCCACTTGTCAGAGCATTTTCAGAAGACTCTGCACTGCGAAAAAGATAGAAGATTTCAGATTCCCTGTCAGCCGTCCGGACGACGTGTCATCCCGTCCGGACGTCCATCTGTCCACTGTTCCATCCGTCCGGACGACGTGTTCATTCCGACCGGACGCTAGACAGACCTGCATCATCCGTCCGAACGATGTATCATTCCGTCCGGACCCTCCACTGTATCGAGAAGCTTCTGTTCCAGCTTGCATCCGTCTGAACCTCTTAGCAGCCTGTCCGGACGTCAATCAGCTTCAGATTCTTTCCAAGTTCAGAATATGGGATGATTGATACACCGTCCGGACGATATGGTTTCCCGTCCGGACGCACTCCTACATAAGGCAAGAATCGCAATTCAAATATCACCGTCTGGACGTCAGTTAGCATTGGTCCGGACGCACGTGCAACTAATATGGAAATTGCCGATTCGACTTCAACCGTCCGGACATCTGCCTCTCTTGGTCCAGACGCACGCATAGCAGATATGGAAATTGCGTGTTGAAGAATTGTCGTTCGGACGTTCATCCCCATTGGTCCGGACGCACTAAGCCTTATATGGAAATTACTTGCAGCGGACGTGTGACCGTCCGGACGCGGATCTTAAACAGGAAAAAATTTCAGTGAAATTTTCGAAAAATCCTGTCGTACAGTTGTCCGTCCGGACGACCCAGGTTTATCGTTCGGACAGCGTCCGTACATATTACAGCAATCGCCCATTCTGCACCTCAGCCTATAAATAGAGGCCCTTGGGTATTGAGAACTGCAAGAATTCGGTATTGAATTCCACAAGAGCTTAGAGAAGTTCAAGATCGCTCTGAAGCCGTTACAAGTGTGTTGCGCTACATCTGAAGTCTATCTTAGGGGTTTGCCCTAAGATAAAGGATTCCATTGAAGACCCCTTCAGGTAAGAGACCTGGTTGGGAAGCGTTCGTGTTGGGTTACACGTCAGAGAGCAAGGTACGACCACTGCATCGGTACATGTGAGTGTTACTATCTTGTATCTAGCTTCGTCTTCTGAATAGTGGAATTCCTGGGTTTGGCTGCCCCGGAGTGGTTTTTCTCTTGATTGAGTTTCCAATTCGTCAACAAAAATCTGTGTGTCTTTTACTTTCCGCTGTGCTTAATTTTTGTTGACACTTGTGCACACACTTTATTTTTAGAAGTCAATTTCAATTTTTAGATAAAATTACCTAACTATAGGATAAGGTTAATAAGATAAGAGATATTATAAGTGAAATGATTATATTCCTTTTAGATGGGTGAGTCACCTAAGCTAAGTGAAGCCCTCTTCTACGCATATAACTCACTTCCTTTTATCTTCCCTTATCTTTTCTTGTGATGAGTCATAGTGTAATCATGATATACTAAATATGTTCACACTTGAATGTATTGTTTTGAAAACTTAATTCGTGATATCTTTACAAAGTCATCATTGATTGATGGTTCATTGCAACACCTCACCTACCCATGTGCAAAACTCTCAACCATTGATCCAAACTTAATGCTTAAGAAACTCTCCCAACAATTAGATGAAAATAAGATAAGGAATATTTTTGAAGTGTAATGATTATTTTAGATGAATCACCCCCTCTCTCTTAAACGTTTAAACTCTTTATTTGTCTTCTCTTTGATTCTTTTCTAACAAATCATCATTGCTTGATGACTCATAGTAATTAATCATAAACTTGCTCTACAAGTTGGTTTCCAATCCATTAGATGAGATTATGGTGGAAAGATCTTGACCATTCATTCTTTTATAAAAGGATGGCTTCTCTCACAAATCCCATATTCTTCTTCTCTTGGAGAAACTCTCTCAAATTTCTCTCTCGGCTTCTCGCTTATTTTTGCAACTCTCTCTTCTTCTCTTTTGGTTCGGTTGCATCAAGAGAAAGGAAGAAGCTCTCTAGCTCTTCCTCTAGTCCTCTTTAATTGGAATTGCATCAAAGAAGAAGGATTGCATCTTCTTCTCCCTTGGACGGCAAATTTTGGTAAGTCTCTACCTTCTCTTCTCTTGATTTCTCTAGTTCTTTCATGCCTCTTTGCATCACTCCATCCATGGATGTTGTAGCATGAAGAGCTCTTGCTCTGTTCCTTTTAGTTTTGGTTCAAAAGAAGAACTCTCTTTTTCTTCTTCACGAACATATATAGATATCTTTAACTCTCTCTCTACCTGTCGGATTGGAACAAGAAAAGGAGAATCAAGGATCCTCTTCATCATGAGAAGTTCTCTTAATTCCTCTCTTTCTCTTCCTCACAAGTGTCTAGCAACAAAGAGGAAAGAAGGATCTCTCTCTCTCGGGTTTTGAATAAGGTATGAATCTCTAAGATCCTCTTTATGTTATCTCTTAATTAGTAGAAAAGATAAGAAAATGGAAAAAGAAGTTTTAAAAGATAAGTGGTAGATCGAGATATGAAAAGGAAAGAACGCTCTAGAAGATAAGAGGTAGAACGAATTAAGAAACGAAAAGAATAACATGTTTTATGATTACGTATGTTACAAAATATCTCAAAAGATATTTTAAGATATTTTAGAAAATATCCTAGTAGATATTTTGAGATATCTTAGAAAATATCCTAAAAGATATTTTGAGATATCTTACAGAATATCATAAAAAGATATTTTAGATATTTTGAGATATTTTACAAAATATTCTAAAAAGATATTTTAGAAATTTTGGATAAGATTCTTATCCTTTAATGTTATAACTTATGTTTTAAAATAAGGTTTTTAAAGTAGAGTTTAATCCCTTGTTGTTGGTTGAGTGGTTGAAGTCTATTTGACCAAATATTGTGGTGGTTGGCCGAATGGACTGTGATATGGGGGACATTGTGGATTTGTTGATTTAGGGCTGTGAAGTGTTAACTATTTGTTGATTATGTGATGTTAAAATTAGTATTTTAAAAAGGGTATTTTGGTAATTGTTATGTTTAAGGGTATTTTGATAATTTAATAATGAATTCAATTATAATGTCCACATGAAATATATGGCATTATGATCGAAGGATTTTATATGCCGTTACTATATCGAATCAATAATAGGATTAAGAAATCATAAATGAGTATAGGGTTAAAATCTATGTTTAGTGAATTGTACTAATTCACTATTTGCTTGTATTATATATTATATTGCAGTGATTATATTTATGGATCAATCATTGTAGCAGGAAAGAACTGTGAGTATTTCTTACTCACTGAGGATGATAAGAGTAGTATAGACTTTAGAATATGGTGATTGCTGCTTTATTTGATTATATGTTAATTGATGTTTGGCATTTATTATGTGTAACATGTTTTGATTGAGATTATGTATATGATGTTGTTTGCATGATCATACTATGGTGTGATATGAGTCTGTTAATAAAAAGTCTTGAGGTTTAGGTACCAAGGTGTCGGTGAATTGAGGAGACCAACAGGTAAACGAAAGTTTAGGTACCAAGGAATCAATACACTGATAAGACCGACGGATAAACCAAAGGTTGAAGGAATAATAGAGAAAAACAGTGGTAGAGGTATGGCTCAGTAATAGTAGAGAAAATAGCGTTAATGGTATGTCAAATTAGCGGAGAAGATAGCGCTAATATGTGTTAAATTAGCGGAGAAGATAGCGCTAATAATGTGTTAAATTAGCGGAAAAGATAGCGCTAATAATGTGTTAACAAGAGATTTGATTATGAGTAGTAAAGAGGTAAAGTAGATGAACTAGCATGATTATATATGAATGTGATTATATGTATGTGGATATAACTGTCATCATTTGGATGCATTGGATATGGTTATATAAATCAGCGTGTCACTATGTGGTTGAGGACCGTTGACTCACTCGACCACAATATGGGATTGTGGTGTTAACCACAATCACATGCGAGTTTTGCAGGAATGAAGGCAGGAGCTGCTAGGTTATGGATGAGACCTTTAGTTTGTAGATGTTATATACAACGGTTATGTAATGTTTGTGCCGCATGTGGTACGTATGTTGTTAATTGGATGTATTCTATTATATCAGAACAAATGGTTATTATTTTATATATTGAGGTTGTTCAGTCAGCTCTAACGTATTATTGTAAAAGAAGAAAATGTATTCCATTGTCAATTTATACTCTGATGACATCATTGTTGATGTCATAACGATACGTGGAAATCAAAATTTTCACTTATGCCTTTTTGTAAAAGTTCGGGTCATTACAGTCGAGGTCTCCAATCATGACACGAGCCTACAAACATTTATGACGTTAGGCTATACTATTGAACTCTATACTCTATGACACAAATACTACTCATGTGCTCTCACGTTGTATCACCCGCATCTAAAGCTAACTAGGTAACCTTAGCTACTATTAAGTTAACCTTGATTTTAGGTTCATATTTATTTCGCTTATTATCTTTAAGATGCATTTACTATTTTATTTGCCTAATTATTATTAGATCACATTATCATTGCTAATTCTTTTTATAGCTCGTTACTTATTTACTAAGTTAACAATATATTTTAAACTTATATACATGCATATGTATATACATATATACATATACACATACAACGCTTAAACCTAATCCATTGATACACATAAATATAATGTGTACACGGATAGGTGAATTAGGTATTTAGTCATCTTATTGATAATTAAGCTTTAAGTGAGGAGACCGTAGGTTCTCACAACACGCTAATCTGGACCATAGGTTCCATTATGAGAGGAGTGCAAAAGAAAATAATTAAGACATTGCATATAAAACTGTCATATTACTACTTTATAATTGTGTATATATTCAATCTATATCTATGATTCACGACCATGGACTATATATTGAATATACATGTGATTATGAAGCCATAATTGCATTGTGTTGCATTTATTAAATAAATCAGAATTCATTATATTATTGGAAACAGCGGACTCACTTAGGTATTTTGTATTACTGTTTTCCTCTTTATATTATATATTATTACAGGTTATGAGGAGGAGGAGTACCAGGATTACCCTGATCCTTAGGTGGATCCTATTGACAGTACTTGAGGCTAGCTTGCCTCCATTTTGTGGATTGCTGTGTTCCAGTCTTTCATTATATTATCTTGAGAACGATATTTATATTTCTGTTGGTGTGTATTAGCGATACTCTAGTTATTTTGACTTGTAAATTATATGTGTCTTGTGTGGCACAAATACTATCTTATGTGTAATTATTAAGTTAAACTTTATATATCTATTTTGAGGTATTTTAGTTAGAAGTTCTGATGTGTTATTTAATTCCAAGTTTGTTGGATAAATATAGATTCCGCTAAACCCTAAAGCAACCAGATTTTCTAAAAAAGAGAGAAAATCAATGTTAGATCAGTCAAAAGTTAAACCTTATTTATTACTAGGGCCTAGCCACCCTCATCTGATACACTCTCCCTAAGATGCAGCACTTTTCTTTTACTTAGTCCTTTAGTGACCATCTATTCCCGTAATGATTTGATCACTAACTATTTATGTAGGGACAAGTTCAAGAACAGATTTATAGCCCAAAAGCAATGAATTTTTTTTTATTTATCCATATTTTCTGAATTTTAAATTTTTTTTATCACTTGGTGTTGCAACATAGAGAGAATGCCAGAATATTTAAGTTCTAGGTTCAACTAGCAAAGTAGTCAATTTGACCATCTTAGCAAAAAAAAAAAAAAAATCTCTCTCATCAGAATTTCCAGAAGCTAAAAGTCATAGAGATAAAAAAATGTTCTTTAGAAGAGCCTTGGATAGTGCACATTTTTCATCACATGAGAAAATCAACTATCTAACATTAAGATGCACAAGAAACTTTGCAGACATCAGGCATAGACTCTTAATCATATATAAGCATTTTTAATCAAATGAACTGAGATATCAAGCAAGAATACATGCAATATCTAAAAAGCTATCAAAAGGAAAAATAAAAAAATTTCGCATCTTCTCACTTTTTCTTTTTCTTTTTTTTTTTTTTTTATGTTGAAAATAAATAAGACAGAAAAACGACAAAAAACATGCTAGATGAAAATAAATACACAAAGACCTCCTAGCATGTATGGTAAGAGCAAACATGACCTCAGGGAGAGAGGTTTGGAAATAGCAAGACAGAAAAGTAGCAGCATTATGTGCTTTTTCTATCATCCCCAAATAGTAACTGTAGAAGTTTCTCAAGACAACAAGAGAACATATAGGGGATAGAATAAATGGTTCCTCAAACAGAATGCAAGGCATGAATAAGATATGACATGATAAACTATGCAATGCAAACATACCTAACATGCACTAGGATTTATGAACCAAAACCCTAGGCGGTGAGACTTCACCTTTAATAGTTCAGCCCACTCCTCCTAAAGGGGTGAATGGTCTTATCATTCTTGACCCATACCTGCTTGACCCGTGGAGGTGGTTCACGGGCCATGTCCATGTTGGCTATTCTCCTTAGCATACCTTGCATATGGCTTAGCTACCCTTCATAGTCATGGTAGCTATTGGGATTCTGTGGCTTTCTCTTGTAGTGCCTTGATTTGTTCATCTTTGGTTTGCCACTCTGATTGGCAGGAACAAACTTTTGCTAAGTAGAATTTTTATTTTTTCACGTGCGAAAAGCCGCACAAAAGTATTTGTGATGGGATCTAGCTTATTTGAGATGAAAATGACCGCTGCCAATAAGAATTCTTATAATTAGTGACTACAATTGTCATTGCTAATATTTGATTATTAGATTATTAGTGGCAACATAAAATGTAATCACTAATAGTATAAATAATTAAAAGCTTTACACACATCAACGACAACTTTTGTCATCACTAATTTTTTTTATGAAATTTTTTTTAGCAACAATGATTCTTGTCCAAGGTAGAACAATCTGTCGGGCCCAAGTAATCGGCGGACCCAAAGAGTCGACGGTCCTTGGAGGGATGTAAAATATAGCCGGGTTATTTTATGATGTGTAGATTGCCAACATGTTTAACGACCAAGAAGAAAAGAAAAGACTATTAACATATTGTGATTTAGAAGATATTCGGCATATTAATTTGTCCTAAATTTCCTAATTCCTCTCTTCTAAAACATTCTCATATTTAGATTTTCTTTGTCTTCAAGTATTACTTTAGTTATTATATTTTTCCTAAAATGGCTTTCCTTTTGGCATCAGGTATTTCCATAAATTTGGAATTCCTTTGGCACCAATTAGTATTTCCATATTTTTCTTCTTTGTTTTATTTCCATTTTTAAGAAGATTTTATTACCTTTCATAGCCTTAGAGTTTTAAATACAACTTGACAAGAGACAGGGATACAAGAGAAACCCAGTACAGAACCACAAAAAGCCCAAACCATAAACTAAAAATTACATCAGCATATTAACATTGAGATTATAGTGTTGACAAAGATTGAAATTCTCTGTAGACATTTTAAATCCCCATTTCCCTAAAATTCAGGATCGGACCTCCCAAATAATCACATTTAAAATCTGTTCCTCAGTTTTTGGTTGACCTTTATGCTTAAGCTCATTCCTAGCACGCCACAGATTATAGATTGTAGAACTCAAGACTAATCTGCCTAGCATAGCAACTATGGTCTTCGACTTCCATCTTCTACACTCCATCCCAATCACATCCTACCAAGAGGAAGGAGGAGAAGAAATACAGGACCAAAACATGCAAGCCTTCCATATACGGGAAGAGAAACCTCACCCAAAAAAGATGTGATCTCAACTTTCCATACAACTTCTGTCATGCCCCCATTTTGGAATATAAACGTGAACTTGAGTGCTAAAAACATTCAAATGAAAAGCGTACATTTACAACATATAGATTGTAACTTCCTATTTTATTATTCATGCCTATTAATAATTCTTTACAATGCCATAAACTCCAAAAAGAGACATACTATACAATATAAAGGTTTGGTCGATTCACAACGATCTATTGCTCTTAGCGAGATCTACGCCATTACAAAGAAATGACTTCATCTTACTGGGTCATCTGAAAAGATTTGGGGGAAAATTGGTGAGTTTGACAACTCAGTAAGGAAAGCACAACAAATAAGAGTATGATATATATATATATTTTTTTTTCCAGAAATTCTGAACAGAGTTTAAATAAGTTAGCAAGTAAAGAAAACAGTTAAATGACATACAATTAGATCAAATGCAGAATGGTGCATGCATCATTTATACGTGTAAGTTTTACCCTCCACCGGCCCACCTTTGCTACTTAGCCGTGAGCGGCACACGTTACGTTTGGCACGTCCAAAAGGATCGATCCCGAGGGACCTAATCGCTCATATTGTTGTCACAAAGGAGAGCTAACTGGCTAGGAACTTCCCTAGGTGAAGACCCCCCGACCGATAGCCCACACTTTTGGTGTAGTTGCCACGCTACCCATATGGATCCGAATCATAACACGATGCTGCCGTGGGGTAAAACTTTGTGTAATATATGCACATATAATTACGATGATGCCATCATTTTTTTCGCTCATATGGAGCACATGCAACATATACGATACGGTGCACAAATACAACTATACAGAACCTCATGAAATCTTCATATAACACATATACATTTTGAGAACCATAGTTTCATTAACTTCATTCATATGGTGTATGTGTAACTCATTCACAATTCATACTTTGAGAGCTATAATTTTATCTACATCATATAATCACATGATTTCTCAATCACATTTGATAATAAGAGTAATATCATGAAAGAATTTAAAGAGACAATTAATATAAACGAATAAAGGAGTTTAGGAAAATCCCCGATTTTTTATTTTGAAAAGTGTGATTAAAATTTCGTCGGGGTTTAGGTTGTGTTCCCTTACCTGGACTTACCATTAGTGTCAGGGTTGACCTTCTACCTAAATAAATTGCAAGAAGAAGTTTAGAGGAATATTCTGAAATTTGAAGCCTAAAACTTAAACTAAGGTATCCAATAACATGTAACCATAAATCTCCAAATTATATTACCTATCTATATTTATAAATCAAAATTACCACTTAGTCGACTAAATCGTCAACATTTTGGCAATTTCAATATGAACTCATTCAGCCTAAACCACATAAAATCTCCTCCCAAAAATAGTAACTCCCTTGAATCACCTAGTCATTAGTCCAACACTCCATACCCCAAACATACTAATATCAAGCCGAGCTCATTAAAGTTTATGGCATCATAATAGAATTCAGCAGCAAAATTTCCTATAGACAAGGTCTCAACCCAATCGGCCATTAACAAAAAGTCTTTCACAAAAATACCCCATCAAGATCATTCAGAAAAATCATAACTACAACAAATCTCAATCACCAAATCCATAATTCAAACCACATAGGCTAAAGAAACTCATTCAGTTTCTCTACCTAAAAAAAAAAATAAAAACAAACCCATAATTTATTCTCAACTTAACTAAATGAAATCAACAATTCAAACATAAATTAATGTCTAAAACCTTCAATATTCACTATGTTTTTACTATTAAAAGTCCTCCTCCACAATCGGCTACCCACAACCTAGGAATTCCAATTACATAGTATCACCAAAATCCAATATCATATATTCAATCACAACTCTTCAATTTTAATCGATCAAATCTACCTCCAAACACATAAAAATAAAAAAATAATAATAATAAAAAAAAAAAGCCCATAATTTCCTTTTAACAAACTCAAAAACCCATCTGTAAAAGAAATTAAAGATACTCTCATATTAAGTCCCCTTACGGTTTTGATTTTCTAAACTTGTTCATATATTCAGTTTTTAGCCTTATACATGCAGTGATACTACTAGAAAATTCATCAAAAACTTTATACAAATCAATCCAGAATTTTAACAGATTCGGTCATCCATAGGAAATTCACATTTGCTTAACAAATCATAACATCTAACCGGTTTCTCCATCCAAAACTCCTTAAACAACCACCAAAATGAAAAAAATAAGAACTCAGAATTTTACAAAGTCAGAATCACCCAAAACCTAGAGAAACCCATTCAGTCTTTCTAAAAATTTCTTCATCAAAACGATCAAAATCAAATTACCCATTCAGTGTGGAATTTCAAAAGACAACAGATTCCTACCCAACCGGTTCAGAACCAAAATAACTACATCAAACACCCATGGAATCCCAACTAACAATCTATCAACACCACATGGTTAGAACACCACCCAACCGGTAAAACACCACAAATCCAAGATACCCAATCAACCATAAATCAACAATAATAAACTGATAAATTAAATTGAATAACAGGATTTACCTTAAGAATTTTTATAGAAAATCTACCGGAAATCATCACACTATCGAACCCACCAGAAAACCCACTGGAAACCAGTTTTGGTTCAGCCTGGGTCTGCTATGAGTCCTCTACAGTTGGCCGGAAATCACACCTCCGGCCTTCTCTGCACAGACCCACCAACGATCGGGTCCTCTCTCTCTCTCTCCCGTCGATCTCTCTTTCTCCCGATCTCTCACTCTCTCTCTCGGCATCTCTCTCTCTCTCTCAGTATCTCTCTCTCTCTCTCTCTCCCGATCTGATTCTCCCCCACCGGTTCCCTCATCTCTCTGCGTGCCCTCTCTCTGCTCTGTGTATGTGTTTGGGCGAGACAAAAAGAGGAAGCGAGGAAGAAGAAAATAAAAGGAAAAGAGGAGAAAAGAAAGAATAAAAGAAGAAGATAGAAGAGAGTTTGCTGAAGAGATTAAATAGGCATGGAAACAACTTGCAACTTGCAAGATATTTTTTTTCTTAAAACTTGTTGACTAAGTTAACTTAACTTGATAAGTTAACTTAACTTGATAAATTTTGTATTATTATAAGATTTAATCTACAAAATATCTTAAGTTAATCTTTTAGATATTATTATTCTTAGATATTTTTATACAAAATTTAGTAATTAAGTTTTGTAAGATATTTTTATCTCGGGTTCTTATTATTTTAATCAACTCTTTTGTATTATAATTTTAAGTTCGATTAGAGTCTAGTTTCTTTCATTATTAATATTATTCTCTCAGCAATATTATTACATGGATAATATTATTATACTGAATAATATTATGGCAAATAAAATTTATACACAATGATAAATATTACACATCAATTAATATTATCATATTTATATTGTAATAACGCCTATCGAACTAGTAAAATTATTATACTAATAATGTTACTCTAATTTCACTACTGAATATACGAGTCTGTCTATTTAATTATTCAGTGATATTATTAGAGTCCAATAATATTTCCTATTTTATTAAATCGAAGTTTATAAAGCTAATGAATATTTATTTTCATAAATATTCGTATTTAAAATACGGGGTATTACATCATTCCCCCATTAACTGAATTTCGTCCCCGAAATTCAAAAACCATAAAGTTTTCAACAGAGATTTAGATTTCTAAATCTAAAGTCAAAACGACTTAGATTTTAAGATGTAGCATTTAATTTATTCCAACCGGTAATGCTTATCTATGAAAATCTAATTTATTCCTATCATTTTCATTTCCATTTCTCTGCTTCAACGTAAAGGTCTGCTCTTATTGTAGACCTCGTCTATTTATTCGTCTGTATTAGCAAAACCTGATCAGATCATTGTATTCGAATTACTTTAAGTAATATCTTGAAATTTCACCTTATCTTCTATTGTTAAAGTTCATTCTGCTTCTTTTCAGAAATAAAGTTATTATAGACGAAAACTTCGACCATGATAAGCGGTTGTTTTTTTCCTTTCAAAAAGGGTGTAAGAAAATAATATTTTATATAGTACCATGATCTATTCTATGAGTCGTTCTACTGACTAAGGCGGGGGTACTAACATTTATTCAATATGGACTGGCAGGTTTGTGTATACTTCCTCATAAACCTCATCGAAAACAAGAGAGTATACTCGCGCTTGAGCGGGTGTCACATATTTGTTAGGTACACTCAACCGATAAAGTCTAACTTAACTTAGATTCGGTCTTCTTAGTGTGAGCATCGAGATTTGCATCAAGAATACGTAGTTCTGACCTTGTTATTCAACACTTCCCAAGGAAAGTCTTCCATCTTATGTTATTGAAATTCCACCTCACAATTCTAGGGAAGAAATTTATTCAAAGTCCAACGTCTCGATAAAAAGACCGTGCTTAATTAATCCTTAGGAGTTGGAGTTTCTTTCCATTAGAAAATCCTTAAACATTATTTCATTTTCACTTAAACAGTCATTTGTGTTAAACCTCTTCAAATTCCAATACCTACAAACCCAAACTGAATATGTAACGACCTGCTTTTTACAAAAAAGCGTAAGTAATTATATCTGGATAATTATGTGTCATTAACCTTTCAGAGACGATAAATCTAGCAGCGGAAAAATACGAATATCTTTTTTTTTCTTTACAACCATCAGGGACAACTCCCTTACAATGCATTCAGAGCTTTAATTGAAATTCCTCTATACATACATTAAAAATTCTTTATACTAATTACAAAGAAACATGTGTCACACATGACACTAAAGCATATATGAAAACTTACTAAATACAAGTAAATCCTTAAAAATGGTACATATAAAGCATATATGGAAACTTACTAAATACAAGTAAATCCTTAAAAATGGTACATACAAAACAGTACAAACATTTATAGGTACAAAGCACTAAAATCTAACTACAACAGCTTTTAAATCTCTTAAGCTAGCAGTTAATCCAATCCATAATCTTCATAACCTGCGCAAACATCTATGAGACAGTGGTTATAACCACAACCCCATAGTTCCATAAGTGAGCTAACTGTCATTCAATAATATCAATGATTTATGCGTTATTTAAGGAACAGAGATAGCATAATGATGTAGTGATAGTTTTCTATGCAAAGTTTAACAGTTCAATATAGTCATTACACTCCTTTGTTATAAGGGTCGTCCCCCCGGTCAGCGTCTTTCTAGGAATCAATCCCTCACCATTACATTTTGATTAGCTTATTTTCGCACTAGCAGAGTACGTCACACGTCACTCTACTAGCACTTTGAGAGTCGTCCCAATCAATATGAATTATTGTGTTTTCGGTTCCAGGCACTTTTCCCATCCTGAACCTTTAGGAGACGTCCCTCCCAATATTTATAGGTTGATTATTAACTGTATGCAATGATCATTCACTCGCATCCAATTAAAATAAAACGTAAACACAACACTATTGAAATCCAGTACTACCCTCAGTAAGTAATTTATACTTAACAGCCCTTTTGTGCAGTCACAGTTCATCATCTGCATCAAATACATTTACATGTGCATAAAAGGTCAATATCATTTCTCTTAGAAATTCATGCCTAAACATGAATTCCATTTTTATACATATACACATACATAGAAGAAATCATCTATTAATTGGAAAATCATTTACATTTATTAACACTTAACATGGTTAAGTCTTAATATTTGCTTAATCAATTAGCAAATCAATACCTTAGAATAATATCTAATCTAGGTCTCAAGTAGTACTTGAGTACAATCTAAAATTCTTAATATCATTTCCTAGAGCATAGATAAATCAATCATCAATAATAAGACACAAGCCCATTAATAGAATACCCATTTGGTCCATATATCAAACTGTCTATAAATTATCCAACAACATGTTTATTATAACAAACGCGTATCCGAAATACAAACCTCACACCAATTGTTATCTTAAACATAAGGATAATAACCCATTTAATTACAATAGGGAATTCTTACTAAAATTAGTTTAAACCAAACATGACAAGGCACAACAATTCATGCTTCACATAGATCTGGTCAACACATGATATATGACTTAACATCAAATGGCCAAACAATAATAAAACACATACCAAGCACACACTTACACTAATCCAAACAATACCTCATACACCATTGATCAACAACAAAAGCCACCTAGGGACTTAAATTTAGTTACCAATCCATTAGGACTAAATTTAATCCATTCCAATTTAACTAACACATAAATATCTAGCCAATACCTGCAAATAACATTCCAATATCTATTCAATTGAAACAACCTAAAACAAATACCCAAAACACCATATGGCCAATATAGGAAATCTATCCTTTAAAATTCATTACTAATCCGGTTACTAAAATACATATTCACTCAAATATTTATTCAGCTATTATAACCTCAAAATCAGGTATTTGTTTATTTTTAAAATCCCAAAATATTTTGGTTAAAACAGGGATATTAGCAACACATACACAACCGGCAAGCAAGACCTAAATTCCAGAATATCACGGTTTCGGTTGGCTGGCAAAACAAGGAAGAACTACTTCTACACACACGGTCAAGCAGGGAAAAACACCCAAAACAGAAAACATTAATCACATAATCACGGGTCAGCCGATCCAACAACAAACAGGGTCTCTAAATGTTGGGGATAAATTCCACTCAACCCGATCCAAGGAGGAGATAGACATTTAACAACTAATTCAGATAAATCAGAGAATTGGGATAAGACTTATGGTCCAATCAAATAAGAAGAATTATTAGATCAGAAGTCTAAGAAGATATCCAATTAGAAGTTTAATAAAGGATTAAAGTCCAATTAGAACTCTAACAGCAGTTCTAGATTAACAAGGAGCAGGAGTCCTAATCCAGGTTTGGCTCCACCTCTTTGCCTATAAATAGGCCCATACCCCAGGTATAAACTAAGACTCAATTTCATGCATAGATCATTATTTTCTCACAGAAGCTAACTTAGGCATCAGAGCGGGATCCCCGGAAGGGTCCCTAGTTTTTGTTGTTTTGCAGAATTATTAAGAAGCGCAAAGAACATTAGAAGAGCGTGCAGATTCACACCATACCAGAAACTGTACCAACAGTTTGGTGCCGTCTGTGGGAAACGATTATTCGTTCCTCATAAAAGAAAAATAAGATCCAGCATGGTGATGAACACACGTTCCGGAAGCCAGACCAACCGAAAGCCCATAATCTGAATGGAGCCAGTTATTCAGAATAATTTGCAGCCTCCACCGAACCCTCCCTCGGGGGGTGGAGATCAAGATCGCATAGCAGCGTTGGAAGCCCAGATTGAATCCTTAACACAGCGGAATGCCGAGTTGCTGCGAAGGAGGCCGAAACAGCCCAATCCCGAGATGAACAGGGATGAGCGTGAGGAAGAAGACCACAACGATAACATTAATCCTCGGAGGGAGAATGACCGCCAAGGAGATCTGAGCAGAGTTATTGCCGAGCTAGAGAGAAGGTGCACGTACATGGAGATGGAAAGAAATGACAAAAGCAGATCCGTAGTGGTGGACAAGCTCCTAATGGGTACAGACTCACCCTTCACCAGACGGGTAGCAGACTATCGGCTTCCCGAGAAGTTTAAGGTACCCCAAATTCTAAGTTATGCAGGAGACGGAGATCCCCTAGACCTAGAGAATTTTCGAGCTCATCTAGACCTTCACGGGACACCCGATGAAGTAGCGTGTCGGGCCTTCCCCCTTACTCTTTCGGGGAATGCCCGAGACTGGTTTAGGAAGCTGCCCCCGAATTCCGTTAATCAGTTCAAGGAGTTGTCCAAAATATTCCTAACCGAATTTCTAGCTTTACGAACAAGGAAGAAGTCTTCGAGATATTTGCTATCATTGCACCAGCAAAGCAACGAAAGTCTTAAGGAGTTCATGGCTCGGTTTAACCGAGAGAAGGTAACGGTCGAAGATTCAACCGAGGATATGGTCTTTGCTGCCATTTATCAAGGAATTTCACCCGAGGAGCCTTTGATGAAGAAGTTGGTTCGGAAGCAACCGAGTACCTTGCAAGGCCTCATGGATAAGATAGAAGAATTCATCAATCAGGAAGAAACGCTGAAGTCTATGGCCAGTTCTAGGCCACCCCAAGAGACAGCACCAGAAAAGAAAAGGAAAGAATTCAGGAAAGCTGATGGGGAAGAGCAGAGGCAGGTAAAGAAGTTCAAAGATTACAATTTTACACCTCTCAATGCCGAGATATCAGAAGTTCTTATGGAGATAAAAAGAGATCCGGCGTTTCGGAAACCACAAAAGATACCAGGTAATCCTCCTTACAGGAATGCAGGCAAATATTGTGATTTTCATAAACAAGCAGGTCATTACACCGAGGGGTGCGTAACCCTAAGGTTGTTAATAGAAGAATTCATAAAGAATGACAAGCTGGTTTGGTTCTTGGGAGAAAAACGAAACCAGCAAGGAAATAACAGGCCTCAGAATCATCAGGACTATCAGCCCCGAGATCAGCAGCCACAGGATTACTATCCCCGAGACCGTCCTCAGCTAGGCGAGAGGCATCAAGAGAATGATCCCCGAGATGACATAGAAAGAAGAGAAGACCGAGGAAGCAGAAGCCCACGGCATAGAGAGCCGAGGCAACAACAGTATCTGCCTGTGATCCCATAAAAAGGACTCTCGGGAATTTCAGGCTAGACTTTTATTTTTAGCATTTATGTTTGCAAAGAACTAGACTTTTATTTTTAACTCAGACTAGTTATAATAAAAGACAGAAAATTTCCCAGATTTTGGGAATAAGTATTTTCAGAATAAAAGAATATAGCTGACTTAAGCATCAGAATGTTCCCGGTCTAGGGACCGGGAACCTGTTGATGTCGTTTCTTTTGCAGGCAAAAGCCTCTCGGATCAGTCCTAGCTGAGAGTCTCGGATGAGTCCTAGCCGAGTACAGGAAGAAAACTCTCGGATCAGTCCTAGCCGAGAGTTTCGGATCAGTCCTAGCCGAGTACAAGAAGAAAACTCTCGGATCAGTCCTAGCCGAGAGTCTCTGATCAGTCCTAGCCGAGGGCAGGAAGAAAACTTTCGAATCAGTCCTAGCCGAGAGTCTCGGATCAGTCCTAGCCGAGTACAGGAAGAAAACTCTCGGATCAGTCCTAGCCGCGAGCAAGAAGAAAGCATTCTCGGATCAATCCTTGCCGAGAGAGAGAAATAAAGAGAGCCAGGGGGGTCGAATTTAACCCTCGGGTTTTGCAGGTTTTTCAAGAGACAGGGAGAAAACCTTAAGGAAAAACAAGAAGGTAATGGGGGGTAAGATTTAACCCTCAGGTTTTGCAGGTTAGCAGGTTTTTAGAAGGAGACAAAGCTCGGGTTTCCTTAGACATGGAATTCCCATTATTCAAGCAAGCTTCGGATAAGGGAATTGGGGGGTAACTGTTGGGAATAAATTCCACTCAACCCGATCCAAGGAGGAGATAGACATTTAACAACTAATTCAGATAAATCAGAGAATTGGGATAAGACTTATGGTCCAATCAAATAAGAAGAATTATTAGATCTGAAGTCTAAGAAGATATCCAATTAGAAGTTTAATAAAGGATTAAAGTCCAATTAGAACTCTGACAGCAGTTCTAGATCAACAAAGAGCAGGAGTCCTAATCCAGGTTTGACTCCACCTCTTTCCCTATAAATAGGCCCATACCCCAGGTATAAACTAAGACTCAATTTCATGCATAGATCATTATTTTCTCACAGAAGCTAACTTAGTTATCGGAGAAGGGTCCCTAGTTTTGTTGTTTTGCAGAATTATTGAGAAGCGCGAAGAACATTAGAAGGGCGTGCAGATTCACACCATACCGGAAACTGTACCAACACTAAACAGCAATGATTTCCCCAAATCAGCCAACTCAGAAAACCCATAGCCACTGCCGACACACAATCGGTTGGAACAAGAACACAAAACAGGGAAATCAACATCCAAAAATACCCCATCACAATAAAAATCCCTTAACCAATCAATAGAAAACCCCCAAAAATCATCAAACCCTAATTTAACAATAATCAAATCAATCCCCAAAATAAATCATCATAGGTTATAAGAAATTACCCCAATGATTTTCATAGCAAATCCACCGGAATTTGCCACTGATTCCGCTGGAAAAGTCGCCGAAAATCTAGCCTTCAAGCCGTCGGGTCTCACGGGTACGGGTCACGGGTCCAAGCTCCTGGGTTCTGCCGAAGCTCCTCTATTGCCGGATTTCGACTCTGGAGCCGATCATGGATTATCGGACCTCCATCTCTCACTCTCGGTCTCTCTGTCTCTCTCTCCCGATCTCACTCTCTGATCTCGCTCTCTCGCTCTCCTTGAATCTCTCTCTCTCAGACTCTGTTCTCTGTGGTCGGTCGGGCAAGAAGAACAGAGAAGAGAAATGAAGAAGGAAGAAGAATGAAGAAGAAAAGAATGAAAGAAGAGTAAGGAAGAACCGGTTATGAGAATTACTGAAGAGAGAGAGTAGTCGATTTTATAAAAGAATTAGGATATTATTTTTTGTAATCATTAATTTTAGTAAAATATCACTAGATATTTTGTATATAACTTAGTAGTTAAGTTTTTCTAAAATATCTTTCATTAAAATATCTCTTATAAAAATATCTCTAGATATTTTATCGGTTGATATTTTTACATTGGTCTTAACCATTATGTATATAACTCATTAAAACTACAATCTATATCCGTTTTGAGTCTAATTCGTTTCATGGATAATATTATTATCTCAATAATATTATAGCACCATAAATATATACCAAATATATATATATATATATCATATAATAGCACAGTAAATATTACACATAATATTATTCGACAATATTATCACGCCAATTAATCCACAAATTAATTTGGTCTGTCAATTTATTAATCATGTAATATTATTATGGTCTAATAATATTATTCTTTATTTATAAAATTACGGTTTATAAATAATAAGACCAAAAAATATTTATTTTCATAAATATCCATGTATTCCTTATTAATTATCGAGGATTAAAACACCATGTTTAAAGCCACGTGTTTTATTAACTGATCGATGTGAATATTGTTTCCAACAATATTAAGTCGTTCGAGCGTCTAGTCTTGAGAATCGAACGTCAATTCTAGACTTGTCTATTTTATTCAGTCTTAAATTCTAATTTAAGACATTTTATTTTATTTCTTAAAATCTGGGGCGCTACAGAATACATCATAACTATAGAGATCCCAGGGGATTTTCCTACTAAGTGTTTCTGCCACAACATTAGCCTTTCTAGAGTAGTAATCAATCAAACGATCATAATCCTTAATCAACTCAAGTCATTCATACTACCTTTAAACTCTTTAAAAAAATAAATGAATATTTATGTAGTATTTGCAGAGCTATCCAAGAAACAAATTCCATTTCTTCAAATAATTCTATCATATATCATAGAACAATGATAATCTTACATAAAGAGACACAAAAAAAATAAAAAATAAAAAATAAAAAATCTAAGCTAATACTTAAATAAAACTCATTGATGAGATACACCCACGCCACCAAAATCCTATACAGCATATAATACCATATCAAGAATCAGACCTTAACAAAATATGTTCAACAACTATAGTCTCATCATCAAGTATACAATTCAATAGTTACTCAGAACTAATCAATTCTTTAGTAACTTACTAATATGCTCGAGTGATCCTAAAAACTTAAAACCTCTCACACAGTCAAAAATCAAACTCAAAATCCTCAAAATCAATATTAACAACCCAAATATAACTCCCATATTAATAGTTACAAACATCAAGATCAAGCTAGCAACTAAGAAATGAACATACTTACAAGCTCTTAGTTGGTAAGCCACATATCAATAATCATACCCTAATTGGTTAACTTCCAGAATCATAACAAAACACACATCCACCCAAAACAAAGATCAATCACTTATCCACAATTCTTCGTAACCAAATTAAATTATAGTATACTCAAAACCTTCTCATATTAACCTAGTTTCCTCAATAAACTTCATAATCTAACAGCAACTACCTCAAAAACTTCCAACCAAAATTTAAATTTCTTAATCACAATCCAATCTTCTAACTACTAAAAGGAAACACTAATATGCTTTAATCCTTGAAAATGTTTCTTACACTCTTTGGTCCAGTCAACTATATCAATGAGATCGCCATACTGATAATCATTCCACTATAATATTTAACAAGACCTAAGAAACTTCTATCACACTAGTTGAAATTGCTCAAAGAACCATAACATTCACCTCTATAGAAATTCGACCAATACCCCTTAAAAGCAACTTGATTTACAACCCACACGTCTTTTCTCTCGAGATTTTGTTATTCCACCCTCAAAAGATATCCACGCTTCTCTAAGCCTTAGACTACACCGGTCTATTATAAACAAAATCACTGAATTCATCAAATCCATATATGTAGCTGGAGTGTTAGTCAACCCAGTGTCCTAACCATTCTATCATCAGAATGACCTCAAACCAAACATATCCAATTAAATTTCCACATAACTCTTTACCCTCAATATTCTAAGTACTATATACATATATATATATATATATATTTAAGTACCCAGTCCGTTCCAATATAAGTCGACACAAAGAATTCACAATTTCTAGCTAGTTGTACTACAACATAATTCTAGCAAGATCCACGCTTAGATTTTAAGTCTACTGTCCTCAAAAGTCCACATAAGCTTAGTATCACCTGATACCACTATTGCCAAGGGGTAAATTGATTAAATCTCCATATTTACCTCAATTTTGGTGGCTAACTAGCATTCCTTGCCATTACCAATCTCTTTGGTACACTACTAAACTATCTATCCTCAGAATAGATATCCATCCTAAGAAAGAAGATTCAGGTCCATTACATCTCTAAACCCCCAACATTATTCTTTTGTAATTTTGATGCACTATGAAACTTTCAACAATTTAATTAATCTTGATACACTAAGTCCCCAAAAGACATCTTTCCTGATTCTCCCAAGATTTATCAAGTGCGCATTAAACCATTAGTATTCACTTATAAAATTTGCTTCCACTGTGTGATAACAAATAGTCGAATTTTATTTCCTACATCCATATTCCTGCAAAAGTAATATGCATCAAAAGCCTGCAATTTAATATCCTTCTTAATTATACCTCAAAACATGGTCCTAGATACCAATCCATCCAAAACAAGTTGGCCTATAACCGATGCAATCTAAAACAATTGCCACTCCTCGAAAAAAGATTGTACAACTTAACACTTAGGTAAACAAATCTTGAAAACCTATCCCACTTTGATACTGATAATAACTTGTTCCTTGGTATTATTTCCAACTTAGAGACTTCAACTTTAATAAGATCAATCCTATGGTTCACAAAGTCAATCTGCTATGATGCAGGATCAAATCTGTTCCTTAGATCATGTAGAAGTTAGACTCTAAAAATCCACTCCTATAGTCCATAGAGCAAATTACTCTAAAACCATGTTGTCACACCCCCATTTTAGGATATAAGGAGAAACGCGAACTTGAGTGCTAAAAACATTCAAATGAAAGCGTACATTTACAACATCTAGATTGTAACTTCTTATTTTATTATTCATGCCTATTAATAATTCTATACAATGCCATGAACTCTAAAAAGAGACATACTATACAATATACTGGTTTGGTCGGTTCACAACGATCTATTGCTCTTAGCGAGGTCTACGTCATTACAATGAAATGACTTCGTCTTACTGGGTCATCTGAAAAGATTTGGGGGAAAAGGGGTGAGTTTGACAACTCAGTAAGGAAAGTACAACAAACAAGAGTATGATATTTTTATTTTTATTTTCAGAAATTCTAAATAGAGTTTAGATAATTTAGCAAGTAAAGAAAACAGTTAAATGACATATAATTATATCAAATGCAGAATGGTGCATGCATCATTTATACAGCATGTAAGTTTTACCCTCCACCGGCCCACCTCCGCTACTTAGCCGTGAGCGGCGCACGTTACGTTTGGCACATCCAAAAGGACCGATCCCGAAGGACCTAATCGCTCATCATGTTGTCACAAGGGAGAGCTGACGGGCTAGGAACTTCCCTAGGTGAAGACCCCCCGACCGATAACCCATACTTTTTGTGTGGTTGCCATGCTACCCATATGGATCCGGATCATAACACGATGCTGTCGTGGGGTAAAACTGTGTAATATATGCATATATAATTATGATGCTGCCATCATTTTTTTCGCTCACATGGAGCACATGCAACATATACGATATGGTGCACAAATACAACTATACAGAACCTCATGAAATCTTCATATAACACATACATTTTGAGAACCATAGTTTCATTAACTTCATTCATATGGTATATATGTAACTTGATGAGTGTCAAATATTGTATAATTAGACCCCTAAATTTACATTTGTTAGACCTTTAGTTTTGTTATTTTATGATATTTTTGGTTAATTTTGGTGTCTTGGTGTTTTACAGGTTATTAAGAGAAAATGATGTTCTTTTTGTCAAATTACAAAGAAGTGGGGAAAAACAAATTTTTAAAGCCCTCTTCACCATGACGTAGCCGTGCATGAGTTTGTTTTTATAAATTTCTTTCTAGGAAGGTGTCGTGCCATATAGAGAATTAAGTTGAGAATATTTTATTTGAGCCTTAAGTTAGTTTTGGCTTTACACTATTTCTCTCCATTTATGAGACACTGAACAAAACAAAACATGGAAAGTTGGAAACCTGAAAGTGCGGCGCAAGCTTGTAGAGACACGATTTTTTTTCCATGCACAATGAGACAGCACAGACCTGTGGAGACCGAATTCTTTCCAAGACCTAGGCGGCTATTCAATGAATGCATGGGTTTTTCTTTCCAAGACAAGCAATCTTCCTTCCATAAAAAAAAAACATGCGTTTCTTTCCATACCTGACAGGGATAGCACTGAAGACACTAACTGGACAAGACCGAAACTTAAGGGATTTAATATATACTTCTTTTCTTTTCTCTTGAAATCACATACGTGGATGTGTGGACAATGGAGCTGACTTACGTGAGGGTGCCTTCTACTTGATTCTTTCCATACCCATCATACACGTGAATTGGCAGCAACAAGGAAGACACGTCGTGCGGCAAAAATTGGAAAGAATAATCTCTTATTTCCAAAACTAGTGAGGACCGAATATCACACTGATTTCTTTCCAAAAGAAGTCAGCAGCCTAAACACGATTTCTTTCCAGACCTTGGAGTACCGAGCAACAGACACGTTTAGCCCTAGTTCTTGCCTATAAATATCATGGTTTTCTCTTGTAAAAAGGGTGGTGGGGGGTGGAGGCGAAAAGCCCTCTTTGCACATAGCGTCTAATTTTCTCTTTTGTAAGTCTTCTATTTTCTTTATGTTTTTAATAAAATTTAGCTTTTTATTTTTATCCATGAGTAGCTAATTTTTCAACTAAGTTTAAGGATGAAACCTCACCTTTGAAGAGCAATAATATTTTCATAAGAGTTTATGCTATCCGATTTTATTGGATTTAATATTTCTAATGTTCTACTTCTTTTCAATTATTGAAATGGTTTTTTGGATATCTATTAGGATTTCCGGATACATGTGATGATTTTGAGAATAGTCTCATTTAATTGATTGCTTGGATTTTTCATTTATCAAAACATTGGATATTCATTGTGTTTCGTTCTACGGATACATTTGATGATTCAGTATAAACTGGATATCTTTTGTGATTTGTGCAAAGAACGGATTCATTGAATGATTTAATTGATTTTTGAAGCATAGTAGAACATACATAAGATTTGTACGGTAAGAACTTCAGATATGTATTGACGAACATGAGAATATATTGTTGTGATTTGGTGGGTATGAATTCTAAAACCATAGTACATTTTGTTTTGTTTTGTTTTATTTTTCTATTATTCACAAAATTTGGAATTAGGTTAAAATAGAATTAGTTTAAATAGAAATTAATTTTTGCAACGCAATTTCCTGTGGATTCAACCTCGCACTTGCACATACACTATATTGCAAACGATTCGTGCGCTTGCGAGTATTAAAATTTGCACATCATAACTCATTCACAATTCATACTTTGAGAACTATAATTTTATCTACATCATATAATCACATGATTTCTCAATCACATTTGATAATAAGAGTAATATCATGACAGAATTTAAAGAGACAATTAATATAAAGGAATAAACGAGTTTAGGAAAATCCTCGACTTTTTATTTTGAAAAGTGTGATTAAAATTTCGCTGGGGTTTTTAGATTGTGTTCCCTTACCTGGACTTACCATTAGCGTCAAGGTCGACCTTCTACCTAAATAAATTGCAAAAAGAAGTTTAGAGGAATATTCTGAAATTTGAAGCCTAAAACTTAAACTAAGGTATCCTATAACATGTAATCATAAATCTCCAAATTATATTACCTATCTATATTTATAAATCAAAATTCTAGGAATTTCAATAGGAACTCATTTAGCCTAAACCACATAAAATCCCCTCCCAAAAATAGTAACTCCCTTCAATCACGTAGTCATTAGTCCAACACTCCATACCCCAAACAAACTAATATCAAGCCGAGCTCATTGAAGTTTATGGCATCATAATAGAATTCAGCAGCAAAATTTCCCATAGACAAGGTCTCAACCCAATTGGCCATTAACAAAAAAGTCTTTCACAAAAATACCCTATCAAGATCATTCAGAAAAATCATAACCACAACAAATCTCAATCACCAAATCCATAATTCAAACCCCATAGGCTAAAGAAACTCATTCAGTTTATCTACCTAAAAAAAATAGAAACAAACCCAGAATTTATTCTCAACTTAACTAAATGAAATCAACAATTCAAAAAGAAATTAATTTCTAAAACCTTCAATATTCACTATGTTTTTACTATTAAAAGTCCTCCACAATCGGCTACCCACAACCTAGGAATTCCAATTACATAGTATCACCAAAATCCAATATCATATAATCAACCACAATTCAATCACAACTCTTCAATTTTAATCAGTCAAATCTACCTCCAAACACATAAAAAAAAAAAAACAAATTAAAAAAAAAAACCCATAATTTCCTTTTAACAAATTCAATAACCCATCGGTAAAGAAATTAAAGATACTCTCAGATTAAGTCCCCTTACAGTTTTGATTTTCTAAACTTGTCCATATATTCAGTTTTTAGCCATATACATGTACTGATACTATTAGAAAATTCATCAAAAACTTTATACAAATCAACCCAAAATTTTAACAGATTCGGTCATCCATAGGAAATTCACATTTGCTTAACAAACCATAACCTCTAACCAGTTTCTCCATCCAAAACTCCATAAACAACCACCAAAATAAAACAAAATAAGAACTTAGAATTTTACAAAGTCAGAATCACCCAAAACATTGAGAAACCCAGTCAGTCTTTCTAAAAATCTCTTCATCAAAACGGTCCAAATCAAATTACCCATTCAGTGTGAAATTTCAAAAGACAACATATTCCTACCCAACCGGTTCAGAACCAAAATAAATACATCAAACACACATGGAATCCCAACTAACAATCTATCAACACCACATGGTTAGAACACCACCCAACCGGTCAAACACCACAAATCCAAGATATCCAATCAACCATAAATCAACAATAATAAACTGATAAATTAAATTGAATCACAGGATTTACCTTGAGAATTTTTATAGAAAATCTACTGGAAATCATCCCACTGTCGAACCCACCAGAAAACCCACCTGAAACCGGTTCTGGTTCAGCCTGGGTCTGCTACGTGTCCTCTATAGTTGGCTGAAAATCGGCCTGGGATCCACCGGAAATCGCACCTCCGGCCTTCTCCGCACAGACCCACCAACGATCGGGTTCTCTCTCTCTCTCCCGTCGATCTCTCTTTCTCCGGATCTCTCACTCTCTCTCTCGGCATCTCTCCCTCTTTGCTGGATCTCTCCCTCAGTCTCAATCTCTCTCTCTCTCTCTCTCTCTCTCCCGGTTTGATTCTCCCACACCGGTTCCCTTATCTCTCTGTGTGCCTTCTCTCTGCTCTATGTATGTGTTTGGGCGAGACAGAAAGAGGAAGCGAGGAATTAGAAAATAAAAGCAAAAGAGGAGAGAAGAAAGAATAAAAGAAGAAGATAGAACAAAGTTTGCTGAAGAGGTTAAATAGGCGTGGAAACAACTTGCGCTGCAAGTTGTAGGATATTTTTTTTCTTTACAACTTGTTGTCAAGTTAACTTAACTTGATAAATTTTGTATTATTATAAGATTTAATCTACAAAATATCTTAAGTTAATCTTTTAGATATTATTATTCTTAGATACTTTTATACCAAACTTAGTAATTAAGTTTTGTAAGATATTTTTATCTCGGGTTCTTACTATTTTAATCAAACTCTTTAGTATTATAATTTTAAGTTCGATTAGAGTGTAGTTTCTTTCATTATTAATATTATTCTCTCAGCAATATTATTACACGGATAATATTATTATACTGAATAATGTTATGCCAAATAATATTTATACACAATGATTAATATTACACATCAATTAATATTATCATATTAATATTGTAATAATGTCTATCGAACTAGTAATATTATTATACTAATAACGTTTCTCTAATTTAACTACTAAATATACGAGTCTGTCTATTTAATTATTCAGTGATATTATTAGAGTCCAATAATATTTCCTATTTTATTAAATCGAAGTTTATAAAGATAATAAATATTTATTTTCATAAATATTCGTATTTAAAATACGAGGTATTACAACTTTTGCAGAAAAAGCATAACACATGCATCACCCTTATACCTCCATTTGGATAGACGATAACCAGTGGAAAGGTGATCCCTCTTAGCCAACCACAAGACAAAAACATGTTTAGGAATAACATATGGAAACTAGACAAGCTGCCACCAATCAACTTTTGTTTTCCTTAGACTGAGAGCATCCCAAGTATCAAAATTGACATAAAAGCCTTTCCTAGATGCCGACCAAATAGATTTATCACAAGCACCTATTTTGATCTCCGAGAGAGAACTTTGAATTTCTACAAGGGCATCAGACGTAGCAGGGCACCAACACCAATCACCATTGATGAGGACAGTAGAAAGTTTAGCCTCCAACCTACTTTGAGCATCATACACAACCCTTAAACCATACTACTCAGACAGAACACCAGTAGGATGCCAATTGTCCACCCATATATGAATAGTTGACCCATCCCCAACCTTAAATTTCAAAAAGAGCTTAGCAATATCTCGTAACTTCAGGAGCTTGCGCCAACTCCAAGAGCAATCCTGAGGAATACAAATACTCCAAAAGCTTCTCCCCCTCAAAAGATACTTAATAACCCAAGCAACCCAAATGGAGCTTGAATGAGTAAACAGACTCCACACATGACGCAACATGGAAGAAATATTCCATACCTCCAAGCTTTTTAAGCCTAAACCACCTTTCTTTTTAGGATAGCACACCTCATCCCAAGCCACTTTCAATCCCTATTTGAGGGATTAGCTTTCAGTCCCAAGAGGTACTCAAACTCGTGAAGAGCATCTTTTATCACACTAATAGAGCCCATACTAGTATTGAAATCCTCCTAATTTGAAGTGAAATATAAATCACTTATGTTTTGGTTTTGAATAAATTTCACAAATCTAGTGATACATATTATCAAATAATTTAAAGTTTTTGATGACATAAATCTTAGTTAACGTGACATCATGCATACTATGTAAACTCTAAAAATGATGTCAAGATAGGACGCTATTGAGCCACAATTGTTTTTAAAAGTAGAATAATGATTCAATACCACCTAAATATACAACTTTTCACCACCTTGCCTATGTGACAAGGTGGTCCTCCACTACTTTTTGAGTTTTTTTATTTTTTAAAAATAAATTAAGGTGAGGGACCACCTTGTCACATAGACAAGGTGGTAGAAAGTTGTATATTTAGGTGGTAGTGAATCATTACTCTTAAAAGTATTTATGATGCATTTAGTTATTTGATGCAAAAAGCATTAAACAAACACCCTACCGCGTGCCACCTTTACTTTGTGGTAGTGTCCACCCAAGTTTAATCCTTTTAAAGTCAAATTGTTGTTTCAGGCAAAACATGGGAAAGTTCATTTTCCTTGGTTAATTTATCTAATTTCATCTTCTTCTTCTTTTCTATATATATATATAGATCCGCACGCCACAATATTAGAAGTAGACCGACATTTTGCACATACATAGTATCTTACAAATACTTTATTTTTTGTCAAATTACTACATACAATTCATGATGCAGTAATTATTGTAAGCTTCCTCCATCGAATAAATAGTTCTTATATACAATGATATATACAGATTACATGGTGACTTTGACATTAATAAACAAATCTTAATCTTTTGTAAGTTTTTTTTTTTTTTTTTTACATCTGCAATGCAGTGGCTATAGCTGAACTTTTGAATGCGATACTAGTTATCCCTCGATTCCATTTCCATGGTGTCTGGAAGGATCCTAGGTGAATAAATTTTTTTTTTGAACAATGAAATAACCTTCATTATAATTTGAGACCCAAAGGGTCAAAAGCTGTAATTAGGGAGTACTAAGACTCCTAAAAACAAAGTATATGACTAATTCTTGACTTGGAGGGCAGCTGCCTTAGCAGAAGAATACAAAAAAAACACATATCTTTTACAATAAGTTCCACTATGAGAAAATAAGAGAGCAAAATCTAATGTAAAAACTAGATCTAAAGTCTACTATGGCAGGTTGCAGAGATTAAACAATAGAACGCAATCTAAAGAAGCCAAAAAACATAAACTAAATAACATTGGCCGGCATAGAGCGTAGGGAGTCACATGTAGATCTGTATAAGGCTCTTTTTAAACGAAAAAAAAAAAAAAAAAAAAAAAAAAAAAAAAAAAAAAAAAAAAAAAAACCTGTTCTAAAATAAGCTTATCCGAGTACTGGAATAAAACCCCACGAAAACCTGCTCAAGATTATGCCTATTCTAGTGCTGGAATAGAAGTAACCCAATTGTCCATTCAAACATCAATCTTCTTCTTCATCAAAACGCTGCCGACGCCCTGGAAAAGAAATACCCCAGGTTGTTAGGGGTGGGCAAAAATTGCAGATCCGATCCGACCCACAAAAATCGCACCGATCCGACCCGCAGAAGCCGGTTTTTAAGTGTAAATTTGCGGGTACGGGTTTTTAATGGGTATATCCGTGCGGGGCGGGGCGGGGCGCGAGTTGGTGTTTTAAAAAAATCGGGGCCCCGCCCCGCCCCGCACAACAAAGAAAAGTGTAAAAAACCCTAAAATGTTAACCTTGCGCCGCAGCTCCTACCCCTGTTCTTCACTTTCAATTTTCTTTCACCCTTCGTCCCTTCCCCTGTTCTTCACCTCGCCGCACACTTCTTCATCTTCTTCATTTACGCTGCTCTTCATCTTCTTCATCTATGCCGCTCTTCAGCCTTTTCATCTACGCTGCACACAGACCAAGTCTTGCCTTCCCTGCACCAAGAGTCCAAGATGGCAAGACCTAACAAAACCCCTCCTTGCGAAGTGCAAACCCCGAGTCCTTCCATCCTTAGTCCCTTCTTTCTTCATTTTGTTTGGGTTTGCAGGTATTTTCCATTTTTCAGAGCTTCACGGGTCTCATTCTAAGGCGTTGAAATTAGGGTTTGTTTGTTTGGTTGCTTTCTATTTTGTTATGAATCAACAATTATTGGTGGTTGATCTAGGGTTTTCTTAACGATTTGGTTTCTTTTGTTGTTTGTGGTATTGTTCTGTTTCCCTCGCACCGCACACCCCCGTCCCGCACGAATATTTCTCACTTACTGCGGTTCACGGGTTGGATTTACTAAACCCGCAGGGTTGCGGGGCGGGGCCAAAAATGGCGGAAATCCGCCCCGCCCCGCCCCGCCCCGTGCACACCCCTACAGGTTGTGCAACCAATCATCATTCCTTCCTCCTCAAACGTTGCCGACGACCCCTGAAACAACACATAAAGTGTAGATCCGAGAGAGAGAACTCCTCTACATCCTCCACACTCCCCACACCAGTCCAAGCCTCGCCAGAAACAGAAAGCAGATCTTTGCTCCTTACTTTGAACATCCCAACTGTAGAGCAAAACCCACCAACTCCAAATCCTCAAAAGGATTAGAGGAAAACACCTTCACCTCTTGGGTTTACAGAGAGCCACCTAGAGGGAAGAAATCCAACAGTCCATGGCTCAGAGTCGGACCGAAAACAAAACCATAAACAGAAGGCAAATAAACAAGAAGGAAAAAGTGAAGAATAGGGAGGAGGGGGTGTTGATTTGAAGAGAAACCTAAATACTTGTCTTATTAACATCTTAATTAATAGAAGCATTTTCTCCAATTTTTCTTTTTCCATCTTGTACTCCATTTGTTTCGACGTAAAATTGTTTCAGGGAAGTCATTTTTCAGAAAAAATGTTTTTTGCTGAAAACAATTTCCGGTGATTGGCGCGTACGGAAAATCACATATATTTTTTATATTTTCATTCAATCATATTAACTTATAAAAATTAATTTTTAATCACAACATAAAAATATAAATGTATAATAATATAAAAATCACTGTTGACGAGATTCTGTCACTGACCAACAGGATTCCGGCTACTTTCACTGGATTTCGGCTACTGCTCCTGGATTCCGGGATAAAGGCCGGAATTCAAACAGTTTTGCCAGAATCTAGGTTGGCTAGATTCAGGCCAAAGTGGCCGGAATCCGGCTGGATCCCGGCCAATGGGCCAGAAGCCGATCGTTATGGCCGGGATCCGACCGTTCTAGCTCGATCCCTGCCAGATGCCCGGAATCCAACCATTTTGGTCGTTGGAATCTGGGCTAACCAGATTTTGGCGAAGGTGACCGGAATCCCGTCGCTAGAATCCAACGACAATGACAGAACGTTGTCAGATTCTAATGGTCTTTGAATGCTTGAACGTGAAGGTCGACTGGGTCGTTTAAAAGATGGTCGAATGTGTCTGCTGTATGGGGAAAATGATTTACACTTTTAAAAAGCGTAAATCATTTTCCGAAACAATCGAAAATTATTTTCTGGTTGACTGTTATTTTTGCCCTTGCCAAACACCAGAAAATGCCAAAATTATTTTCCAAAAACCATTTTACACTGAAACAAACGAAGCATTAATAGAATTTGCAACATACCTTTATTTAAAACTAATATTAATTTAACCTTTATTGGCCCGGTCCCTTTGTAGCTTGCATTAAAAACTAGTACCAAGACTTTATTTAATAGGTGTTTGTAAACTTGTGATAGGATATCGAGATGAAAAAAAGTTGGATGCAGAAAACTTATAGATTTAGTGAGAAATATTCAAAAGGTGTTGAACAACTAATTCCTTCTAGCAAATGATATTTGTACACATTTTTTTGTACATATACTTAAATTTGATGTGAAACTCATACATATGGGATGAGCCCCACATGCATGGGTTCTACACCAAATATGAGTGTGTACAAAATGTGTAAAAATACATGTGTACACATGACACATCTCATTCCTTCCACAATTCTTTTCATCTTAATTAATTAGCATAACCACTTGGTCGGTGATAACCACTCCTTCTGACCGTATAGGATGCAATCCATCTCCAAAAGAATATCCTATGCATCGCACTTGCATTATTTGGGAGTAATTATATTAGTACATTAAATGTCCATCAAGTGTCAATAAAAAAATGAGGTGGCTTTTAAAATTACCATTTGATCAATCACACGCCCAATGGTGATTTTAAAAGCCACCTCATTTGTTGATGAACACTTGATGGATATTTAATGTACTAATAGAATTACTCATTATTTGGGATGCTCAGTCAAGAAGAATGTCTTTTTGCTCTTTTCTTAATTCTCATGTTTTTCGAGGAGAGACCGACACTCTTTTCACAAATCACTTTGTTCTTTAACTTCTCACAAAATGTTGAGCTTTTTATTTATGATAAATGCATTTTAGGGATGGATTATTGAGAATTTCAAAGGAGATTCATTTTTTAATGTTTTGATTAGTACGGTGTATGTAATTTGGAGAGAAAGAAACTCTAACAATATTGTGATCTTTACTTAGTAATTAGGAACTAAAAAAATTGTTTAAGAAAACCACACTCCAAAAGCAAGAAGCACTATCGCGCTCCAGCCAAAAATAAAAAATAAAAAAACACAAATAATAGTGATTCATTAAAGAAAAAAAAAAAAGTAACAATCATTCGTATGTGTTGTTAAAAAAACTAAAGCATAGGGTAAGGATCTAGTTTTCTCTCTCTTTTTTATAAAACACTTCAAGCAAAATCTTGACCATTGAAAAAAAAAAAAACTACAACACCTATGCTCTAGTCTTTTTTTATAGCACCTAAGCTAAATTCATTAAAATATTAGTCATTACAACACCTAAGCTAAATCCTACTTTTATATGACCACGTCTTTTTGGATTCTACTTATGTTTTTTCCTATCATCCGTTCTCTTCTATTGTTTACTGGACAAAAGGTGTACACTGTAATATTTAGCTATGTTTTCAAATCTAAGTAATGGAGATTGTTGCAAAGTTTCATTAGTGAGAAAAGAAAAAGAGATGTCGGATAGAGGAAATACATAATAATTGCTATGTATGTTCGATTTTAATTAAGAGTTTCCATATAACTTAAGTGTAATTTTAATAGTGTTTATATGAATTTGTGGACATTCTTTTCATGTAAGATCATTATCAGCAACTTTCTTAAATCTTATTCATTTATCTAAATGTAAGAAAAACTCTACAAAAATCCCTGTAACATGTACATTCCTTTGGTGTTTCCTAAGCCAAGGGAACCAAAAGTGCTACATTTGCTTCCCTTAACATTATTTTAATATAAAAAAATATTTCTCTCTCCTCTCTCTTCTCTTTCTTATATTTCTTTTTTTTTCTTGCATTTAATTGCAAGAATATTTAAATGTCTTTCTCTCTCTTCTCTTTTTCCCTAACATTTATTTCAATTAATATTAAATGGTATTAGGAAAGCTATTATATATGAAGCAAAATTTAAATAAGAAAGTAAAAAGTAGTTTGATTCCTTAAATTTAATTAAGAAAACTGCTGCTACTACTCTAATCCAATTTTTTAAGGCAGAATTTTACAAACAAGAATTTACTTAACATATATGTCACTCCTGTTGGAACTTTGATAATCTTGTCCTATATTTTGACAAGTCATGTTTAGATAAGCATCATGTTCGTCAAAGCTATTCAATCAACATGGACATTTTTCCGATACTTAAATTATCTTTTTGATTTTCTTATTAACACCTTTCTCACCATCGAATAATGCTTCACATGGCCACACGTCTTTATACAGGCAGATATCAAGACCAATCAATGAGGTTTTGTCTACACAAAACATAATGTGGTGAACTAATTAAATAAGAGCCAGATCTTGCATATTACTTTTTTATTATACTCGTGCATATTTAACTCAAACAAAAAAACCTTACACAACAATTTTCAAATATAATATATCTAGCCAAACAATTACATATATATATATATAAGAGTCCAAAACATCATAAACTGGTCAAGATGAGGAATTCCTTTAATCTTGTTAAATTTCTCAAGGATGTTGAAGGGAATTTAGTGGAGGATATGTCGAGGATTAAGGAGATAGTGATTGAGTTCTATCAAAAGTTCACTACAAAAAACAAAGGAATTCGTGACATGGCTACAGTAACCGGATCTGTGCCATGTCCGTGAATCACAACGTGTAGTTTAAGGCCACGTTCGGAAAAATCTTCGCAATGTGGTCTTTGTTCCACGTCCGCATTTCCGGACGTGGTAAAGTCGACACATCACCATACTGTGACGTGTTTATCTTCCATGTCACTGTATGGTAACGTCCTACATTCACCACGTCACTATATGTATAATTATTTAAAAAAAAAAAAAAAACAGAAATGTAAATTATTAGCGACATGCAAAAACTGACACGTCATTAACTTAATGGCGTGGCATGGTGCCACATCATTAAGTTAATGACGTTTTATAAAACCACGTCAGAAAAAAAAATGACACGTCACAATGCCACGTCGTACAATACTGACGGGTAGGTTTAACACGTCAGCAAAATATGACGTGACGGTAGGGCACGTCATATATGATTGACGTGGCATTTAGACATGTCACACATTAATGACGTGTAAAAATACCGCGTCACCAAATATTTTCTAACGTGGCTTTTTCTACATCATTAAATGATGACGTGTAATGTCAGCATGTCATACATTAATGACGTGTTCTCACGACACGTCATTAATGGCCAACATGCTATAATCCGACATGTGGTGATTTTGGGACATGCCTTATATATGTGGCACATCGCTAAATAAATAAATATTTAAAATATTTATTTATTGACATATAATTATTTAGATAATATATTTAACATATTAAAATATTATTTGATTATAATTAATTAAATAATACTATTGAATATTAAATAACTATGTGATAAGTCTTGAATTATTTGATTTAAGACCCCTTAATTTGCATTTGTTAGACCTTGTTTGTGTTGTATATATAACGTTTGTTGTAGTTTTGTTTTATGTCTTATTTTCAGGTCTTAATTGAAATCTAGTTCAAAACACCTGAATTAGACCTGAAAATACATTAAGGGCGATTTGGTCATTTCCATAGTTCAAAGTTGCTCCTGCCAAGTGAAGAATCGGCTAAGGCAAATTGATCGATGGAATCATTAGTCGAAGAAAAATCGATTATGCGAGATGCGATTGATCGAGATAGGGCAACCACGAATGCGATCAAACGAAATGCGATCGATCGACGTTATAATCGATCGATCGAATTTGGATATTTTCGGAACAATCTGGAACAATGTTGACATGTCACTCTTCCTAGATATTTTTAGATATTTTTAGATATTTCCTAGATATTTCTTAGATATTATTAGATATTTCAAAAATATCTTAGATATTTCCAAATATCTCTTATCTTATCTTATCTTATCCTATCCTATCCTATCCTATCTTATCCTATCCTATCCTATCCTATCCTATCCTATCCTAACTTATCTTATCATATCATATCCTATCATATCCAATCTTATCTTATCTTATCTTATCCTATCATATCCTATCTTATCTTATCCTATCCTATCCTATCCTATCTTATCTTATCTTATCTTATCTCTTCTTTAGATATTATTTTGTAATCTCTTTCCTCTATAAATAGAGAGCAACATGAGAGGTAGAGATTATGCATCTTTTGGGAGTTCGATTATCTCAGGTGTATCTTCTTAGTTAATTTTAGTGCTTTTCATTTCCTTGTGTAATCCGAATTCCATACTTTCAATATATTGATTTTAGTTTATTTTGATCGTGTTTCTTTATTATTTTTATGCTTAAATTAGTTTACTTCATGTCTAGCTAAATCTCATCTTAGGGTTTGATCAAATTATTATGGAGTGTTCTTGATGTTCTTGAGTTTTTCTTGATATGTTTGATGATTGTGTAAGGCTAGAGGATTTCAAAACTCATGCTAAAAAGTTTTGTCTTCAATATTCCAATCCATTTATTCATGAAAAAGAGTTATACTTGTCTATGAGTTTTCTTGAATAAAACCAACGTTCTTGAAAGAGAACGATGTCTTTTGCAATGGTTCTATTTGACATGATACGTGTTTACTTGTTAGAGTTACCTTATAGGGTATGCCAGAGAGCACCGGTCATTTCATACCTTTGGTAGTGTAAAACGTCTTTCCATTGTAGTTTAACCTTTTCATGAAATAGATCGGTGTGAAACTAAGATATCTTATCATTGTGGCCTAACTAAGGTGTTCATGTATTGTGTATGCTTATTAGAATGTTTTATAGAGTAGTAAGCTAGGGAGCATCAATCCCCCACACTTTTGGTAGTATAAACGTTTTTTCAATTATAGATTAATCTTTACGTGGTAAGTGTTTGATGTGAAACTAGGTGCTTTATAACTACGTCCTATCGAAAGTATTTTAATGTCGAGGTCATCGTAATGGTTGACGCCCATTACGCGCTCATATCATGCATGTTAGGAAGATCCATATAGACTTAAGCATTTCATTGGTTGAGGATTAGATGAGATCAATACCCTAAGTTTTCTTTTAAGTTTTGTTTTCATTTTCCGCTTTCCATTACTTTACTCGTTGTAGCTTCAATTCTACAACCTTACTTTTATTTTCATTTGCAAAGTTAAGCTAAATACGCTCTTTAAGTATCCCGTTACGCAAAACAACCCCCAATCTCTGTGGTTCGATAACCCTTACTATAATACAATTGATTCGTACTATTGCGAAGTGGTAAAACTTATAAATTTAAAATCCACGTAGTCGATTCGCACTACCACTATATATATTAGTACATGCAATTTATAACTAGTTAATTATGTATGACATGATTATTAATATATTTAACATAATAATATGAGTACTAATCATACAATTAACTATCTGATCTAAGCATTCTTTTGTATACCCTAACCCTAGATTTGTACTATATATAGTATACGTAGAGTTAGGATTTACATTTGTATACTATACATATAATATATAAACTTTAAAAAATAAAACAACTTTTAATTAATACTATATACATCATGTATATATTCTTTTTATTGAACACTGACCCTAGATTAGTGTAATATATAGAAAACGTAGGGTTAAAGTTTACATTTGTATGCTACATATAATATATATACTTTAAAAAATAAAACAACTTTTAATTAATACTATATACATCATGTATATATTCTTTTTATTGAACCTTGACCCTAGATTAGTGTAATATATAGAAAACGTAGGGTTAAAGTTTACATTTGTATGCTACATATAATATATATACTTTAAAAAATAAAACAACTTTTAATTAATACTATATACATCATGTATATATTCTATTTATATACCCTAACCCTAGATTAGTGCTATATATAGAAAACATAACGTTAGGGTTTACATTTGTATGCAATACTTATAATATATATACTTTACAAAATAAAACAACTTTTCATTAATACTATATACATCATGTATATATTCTTTTTATTGAACCCTAACCCTAGATTAGTGTAATATATAGAAAACGTAGGGTTAGAGTTTACATTTGTATGCTACATATAATATATATACTTTAAAAAATAAAACAACTTTTAATTAATACTATATACATCATGTATATATTCTATTTATATACCCTAGCCCTAAATTAGTGCTATATATAGAAAACATAGCGTTAGGGTTTACATTTGTATGCAATACTTATAATATATATATTTTACAAAATAAAACAACTTTTCATTAATACTATATACATCATGTATATATTCTTTTTATTGAACCCTGACCCTAGATTAGTGTAATATATAGAAAACGTAGGGTTAGGGTTTGCATTTGTATGCTATACATATAATATATATACTTTACAAAATAAAACAACTTTTAATTATTATATATTCTATTTATATACCCTAACCCTAGATTTGTGCTATATATAATATACGTAGGGTTATGGTTTACATTTGTATGCTATACATATAATATATATACTTTAAAAAATAAAACAACTTTTAATTAATACTATATACATCATTTATATATTTTATTTATATACCCTAACCCGAAATTAGTGCTATAGATACAAAACGTAGGGTTAGAGTTTACATTTGTATGCTATACATATAATATATATACTTTACAAAATAAAACAACTTTTAATTAAAACTATATAAATCATGTATATATTCTATTTATATACCATAACCCTAGATTTGTTCTATATATAGTATACGTAGGGTTAAGGTTTACATTTGTATGCTATAAATATAATATATATACTTTAAAAAATAAAACAACTTTTAATTAATATTATATACATCATGTATATATTCTATTTATATACCACAACCCTAGATTTGTGCTATATATAGTATATGTAGGGTTTACATTTGTATGCTATACATACAATATATATACTTTACAAAATAAAATAACTTTTAATTAATATATATTCTATTTACATACCCTAACCCTAAGCTTGTGCTATATATAGTATACATAGGGTTAGAATTTACATTTGTATGCTATAAATATAATATATATACTTTAAAAAATAAAACAACTTTTAATTAATAATAATACTTTAAAAAATAAATATTAATTAGTGACGTGGCTAGTGCACACGTCACACAATTGTGACGTGGCTTCATGCCACATGACACAATTGTGACGTGGCTTGGTGCCATGTCACACAATTGCGACGTGCAGGCTTCATGCACGTCGCAATTTGCATGACGTGGTACTGTGCCATGTCACTAAGTCATGACATGGCACATTGCCACATCACAAAAAAATTTGCTGGGCATCCGCGCCCCTGCGTGGAAAATCTCCGCGCCACTTACCAAAAAAAAAAAAAAATTAATTGATTTTTTTCCTCCCCTTTTAAAGTTCTTGAACACTCTACTCTCTCTCTCTCTCTCTCTCTCTCTCTCTCTAACTCATATCCACCGACCCACCGCGCGTCCAGCCTACCCCCTCCGGCAAAAAATCAACACCGGCCGTCCCTCTCTCTCTCTCTCTCTAACACCAAGGTGCCCACCGTCAGCCAAGCCCCTCCGGCGACACCACCTCTAACTCTCTCACACTCTCTCAGTTCCCTCTCTCTCTCTCTCTCTCTCTCTCTCTCTCTCTCTCTCTCTCGGTTAGAATATCTGTCTCTTTTTCATCTCAGGTCCACCGATTGAAGCCCGGAAAAGCTCCACCAATGCCACTGTGAGTCTCCATCGGCTGACTCACTATCTCTTACATGTATTTCATTTTTTGCAATTTTTCGTAATTTTTTTTTTTTTTTTTGGTTCTGTACGTGTGTGTTTTCTTGATTTTTTTTGGGTACTATTGATGTATAAATGTGTTGTGTGTGTGTATTTTTTTTAATTGTTGTTGTGAGATATTTTTTGGATTAGATTTTTTTTTTTTTCATTTTTTGGGGGTTGATTGTTGGGTGGTTAAGCATTTCAGTTTTTGTTTGTGTTTGTGTTTTTTTTTTTCTTTGGCTGTTTATGTTTCAGTTACGTTCTGTGTTGTTGTTGTTTTTTTTTTTTTTTTGTTTAATTGTTGTTGTGAGAAGATTAGAGATATTTTTAGGGTGGTTAAACGTTTCAGTTTGTGTTTGTGTTAAGCACGGAATTTAATATAAGTATTCATAAAATAATAATAATTTATAAATTAAAACTTTATATTTTGTGGCAAAGTTCCCCTCCTGCTTAATGTATTCATAGCATTGCTGTAACATGCTCTTTGAATAGTCCAAGGCAACAACATGGAAAAACAATCCACTCTTGGCAAATGGTCTAGAAAATAACCAACTTCCACAATTGGCATCAACAATATTTCCTACTAAAACCAGCTTTAAGAAATCCCTCATCATTTAAAACTGCAGTAGATCACTACAAATAACTTAATTTTTAGCCACATGCAGCTAGCTGGTATGTGTTTTAAATAGTACTCGCAAGCGCACGAATCGTTTGCAATATAGTGTGTGCAAGTGCGAGGTCGAATCCACAAGGAAATGGTCAAATATTAGTGTCTTGCTTGATCAACCTCATTTTAACCTAGTTCCAAAGGTTTGAGAAGTGATTCAAGAACAAAAGACTAAATAAAAGAGATAGAGTGAAATATGCAAATTAAAAGGAACTAAGGCTAAGGAATCCACCAAACCAAATCCTACAACTCACACTCTTGGTTTCCACTTGAACACCCAAAGAACATTAAGCTTAGGGTGTCATTCAAGTTTCTTAACCATAAACCCGAGAACCATTAAATGAATCCAACACATAGAAAAATCACAAAGAGTACCAATTGAAATCAAAACATCCAATGTATCATTCAATCACAATGGATATCATCATTCAAACCGATAAAACAATGTATTCGTCGGTTGAAACACATAAAATGTCCTCTTTCCAACACTAACCACATTCATTGCAAAAGATAAATCTTTAAATGAATGGAACTTGAACAACTAATATGATATATCATTAAATGTGCAAGTGGTACGGCAAGATTGTGAGTGTCATCAATGGAAAGGTTTCATCCTCAACCCTAGTTGAGGTTACTAGCCTTCCATGACTAAGAACACCACAAGAAAATGATGAACAACCATGGAAATGAAAGAAAAGCTTTACAAAGAGAAAGTATCTGAAAATAAAACTACTGAAATACACTACAAGATGCACGAAATTAAACCTATCTACTGATTTTCTGCTTTATTCTACTCTATTCTTTCCTCCTCTACTCTCCTAACAAGGAGGCATGGCTATGGCTTTTATAGAAGAAAGCTAGGGCTAGAAATGACTCATCTACCCTCCTCTAGGGTTCCTCTGCTGCTAGAGACAACCACAAACACGAAACCAGTGTGTTCTGCTGCGAAAATCAGAGGGAGGACTGCTTTTTGGCTTCTGATTGGGCGTTCTGGCGCGCTCTGCAAAAGCAGTTTCTGGGAAATTTCGATCGATCGACTTTTATTTCGATCGATCGACTTCGGGCAAAGTTTCGATCGATCGAATTTTAATTTCGATCGATCGACTTTTTAGGACCTCCAAATTTCCAGTCATTTTCTTATGAAATTTGCCATTCCTCTCTTATTGTCCTACAGAAACAGAAAACACAAAAACTAACCAAAACATTAGAAAATAATAAGGCTAAAGGTCTAACTAGTGCAAATCAAGGGGTCCAAATATACAATATTTGGCACTCATCACTAGCCACGTGGGTCCCATATGGCTAATCAGGTTGTCGCTAAATGCTACTAAGCTACGTGGTATTTTTATACATGTGGTTACTTAGCGACGTGTCTTTTAGCCACGTGTCACTCACATGTGGTTAAATGCTTTTTTTAAAAAAAGAAAGGAAAAAAAAAAAAACCTTTTAGCCCCTTGGAACTAACCGACGTCGCTAAAATCATTTTTTTTTTCGCCGGTATTTTCTTTCTGGCCCTCACCGAAATCTTTTTTTTTTTTCCCTCGCCGGAAACTTCTTCAAGGCCAGCGAAATCTTCCCCTTCCTTCCCCCATGAAACCCAACCCAAAAAATCACCACGTCGTCATTCCTATTTTACCAGTGGAGATGCATATTTATTGGAGACAGAGCGAAATGAAACTACAAAAACAAAAACAAAAAACAATAACATTTTACATTTGAAAGAATTATAAATGAAAGAATTAGTAACGTTTTACATTTGACACATCACTAATTAGTGATAGATATTCTATCAATCCTATACTCCTGTCATGATCAATCGGACTAGTACTTATTAGGATCAATCGCACGTTAGATCGAACATTTTCACTATGTCGAGTACGATTGATCGAACTATATCACAATCGATTGGACTAATTAATGTACTATGATCGATCAGATGGTCTATCGATCATATTATTCTATCATGATCGATCGAACTACTACACTAGGATCGATCAGACGTTCAATCGAACCTTCACTATGTCAAGTCTGATTGATCAAACACTATCACGATCGATTGGACTAATGCAATAGGTCTGATCGGATGTTTGATCAATTGGAGTAATATACTTTAATCGATAAAATATTCTATCGATGCTATGATCATGTCATGATCGATCGGATGTTCAATCGAATCTTCTCTGTGTCAAGTCTGATCGATTGTGATACAGTTTGATTGATTTGACTTAACACAGAGAAGGTTCGATCGAACGTCCGATCGATCCTAGTTGAGTAGTCTGATCAATCGTAATAGAATAATAGGATCGATAGACCATCTTATCGATCATAGTGCATTAATTCGTCCGATCTACAGTAAGGTTACTAAAAGAGTGAATTTTTGTAGTGCCCCAAATAATTTTCTAACGAGACCTGATAGACGAATAACAACAACCAATATACATTAAAAATTCCCTACAATTCCAACAACAATCACAACAATATACACTCCCATCAATCATCAACGTCAATCAAAACAAATAAAAATCATACAACCAATATTTGTCTTTTGATATATATGAACAAAGTATAAACATTACATGCAAAACACAACCAACGACTCGAAAGAATATAGTTGCGCATGAATCGGTTTCCTCACCACAGATAAATGAATAGCAACTAAAGGTTGCGCAACAACATACTTCATATTACCTATAAATGATAAAACAAACACACTCAGCAAACAACAATACGTGTGACGTGCTATTAAGTCCAACATTTAGGATCAACGCGTGGAAAGTAAAGAAACATCATCAATATTAAAAGAAATAACGTCATACAGACAAATCATTAATTATTACCTGAACTGACGCAAACAGACGAGCTAACATGCAAACAAGAAGTGGAATATATGTCAAGTGCTAGGGTAACCTACGAAATACACAACGTATCCAAATTAATGCTACATATTTGTACATGATGCACACGAACATGAATTCCAACAACAATCTTAACAATATACATTCCCATCAATCATCAACGTAAATCACAACAATTGAAAATCATACAACCAATATTTGTCTTGTAAAAAATATGACCAAAGTATACATAAACATTACACGCAAAACACTATCAATGACTTGAAAAAAATATAGTAGCACATGAGTCGATTTTCTCACCACAGATACGTGAACATCGACTAACAGTTGCGCAACAGCATGCTCCATATATATATGATATAACAAACACACTCAGTAAACAACAATACGATAGCTTCATATTAAGTCCAACACTTAGTAGCAATACGTGGAATGATAAGAAGCATCATCAACATTAAAAGAAATATCCCCACACAAACAAGTCATTAATTATTACCTGAATCGCTGCTAATTGACTAGCTAACATTTAAACAAGACATGGAATATATGTCAAGTGCTAGGGTAACATGCGAAATACACAACGTACCCAAATTAATGCTATATACATCATACACACGAACATGAATTGATTTTAATTATTTGACAATGAGAACTATATTGTTTACCTAATGCACACTTTAAGCATTACCACATGTATTAATGATTCACCAATTTGTTAGCAATTACCAATCAATGTAGAAACAAATAACAGGAAACCAATAAAGTTTTATTGAATCATATACGCTAAGATTGGCTCTAAATCTGGTTGGACGTGGTCGAATTCATCACTTGGATCTTGATCGTTATTTCTGGTTAATAGCAACGGCTCACACTAGTGGTAGGTGTCTAGTGACTCACGAGACCCTTCACCCTGACCAACGTCGTAGATGTTCCTGGGTTTAGTCCGCACAACACAAGCCCAACCTGGGTTCCTTTCATCTTCGACGTAAAATACTTGGTCAACTTGTGAAATTAGTACGTATTGGTCATCAATCACCAGGTCTCCCATGTGGACAAGGCGATTGTAGCTGACAAGTTCCATGCCATACTCATCCACCTTGAACCCCCTGTTTCTCGTGGTGTCTGCCCAATCACACTTGAACATGATGTACTTAGTCCTGTCGTACTGCTTTACCTGAATTATATATGTTAACTCCCCATAGTATGTTAAGCCATCAACCGTCGACACACACACGCTGATGTTCTGTGTCCTCTTCCCCACATCATGTGCAACAATGCACAACATTTTACCTTTAGGTTGACTCGTGTTGCTGCCCCTTTTGGACCATCTGGATTTCGTTGGGATCTATTGTGGAAGCTTGGTACGTTACCTAGATACCTCGAGCAGAACGTCACCAACTCGGTTGCTATGTACCTGATGAGTGCCAAAAAGTGTATATTTGGACCCCCTTAATTTGCATGAGCTAAACCTTTAATTTTGTTATTTTATAATATTTTTGGTTAGTTTTGGTGTTCTAGTATTTTTGCAGGTGATTGATAAAAAATTATGAACTTTTGGTGGAATTACAAATAAATTGGAAAATGCAATTAAGAATGCCGGAAGAAAGCCAATTCGCAAGACAAAAAAAAAAATGAAATGGAAGAAGAAGAAAAAATTGAGGAAAAAGTTGGCTGGAACGTGGGACTTACAAGGGAAAGAAAAGAAGAAATGAACATTGGCTGGAACGTGGGACCGAATAGAAGAAGCAGGAAGTCTAAAATCAAGCAGAACAAGACAGCACGTGGACAGCACCTCCCTCCACACCAGCAGCAGCTCCTAAGCAACGCAGCACCTACATCATTTCTCTTCTCCCCAAGCAGCAGCACACGTCATTTTCAAGGGCTGGATCTTCACTTTCTCTATGTGCTGGACAACAGCAACTCAAGGACCAAGACAGCTTGGGCAGCAAGGTGCCTCACGCCCAAGCCAGTCCAGCAGCACCCAAAGCAGCTCAGTAACACGTCCAAGGCAGCAGCAGCTTCCTTCACGCCAACAACACTTGACAGCATGGACAACAGCTCTTCCCAAGGCTCTCCCCAACCAGCAACACATGTTCCTCCTCTCCAATTCCAACAGCACACAGGAAGTCCCATCCAAGCTGTGCTGGCAGCAATGTTTTGGAGCACAAAAACACCAACACTTCACTCGAGGTTTAGTCTATAAATAGAAGGAGAGGAGAGAAAAGAAGAGAATGGTCTGTGGAGTAGGGCACAACCCTCACACACCAAGTCTCTCTTCTAGAGGATTTTGTTCTTCCATTTTTTTTTTCTTCCTTTTGTAAGTGTTTATTTTTATGCTTTTAATTCAAGGTTTTAGATTTTATTCTTACTATTATGTGTAGCTAAAATTCCATCTAGGGTTGAGGATGAAACCTCACCATTGAAGAGAAATTATGTTTTCATGCTTGTTTATGCTATTTGATTTTATGGGCTTTTGATTTCTCATTGTTTTACTTCTATTCGATTTTTGAGATGATTTTTGGATATCTCTTGTGATTTCCAGATACAAGTGATGATTTGAAATAGTCTCATTTAATTGATTGCTTCGTTTATATATATAAATGTTGGATATTCATTGTGTTTCGCTCCACGAATACATTTGATGATTTGGTTTAAACCGGATATCTTTTGTGATTTGTACAAAGAATGGATTCATTGAATGATTTAAACAATTTTTTTAAGCTTAGTAGAACATACGTAAGATTTTTATAGTGACGACCTCGGATATGTATTGATGAGCATGAGACTTTGTTGTTGTGATTTGGTGGGTGTGGATTCCAAAACCCTAGACCCCTTTATTTTCATTAATTTTGTTTATGTTTTCTTTTGTTAAAAATCCCTAAATTTGGAACTAGGTTAAAATAGGATTAGTTTGAATAGAGATTAATTTTTGCAACACAATTCCCTGTGGTATCGACCTTGCACTTGCATAACACTATATTGCAAAACGATTCGTGCACTTGCGAGTACAATAAAATTTTCACAACAGTACCCATCTGCAATCCAGAGCCGCCTTATTGCGCACATTAGACTTGAACCCCCCAAGGCTCCTACATATGAATATTAGTCAATCACTTCAATTAGTCATTGTGTTATAAAACTCATACCAATTTAAATTAATAAATATACATACATAAATTTTAACTTTCTGCAGGATATATCCACCTATACTGTATGGTGCCCTCGAGTCGGCACTCACGAACAAAGTGCACGACCAAATGAACCATGCTAGTAAAAAAACGGGCGGGAATACTTGTTCCATCTTGCACAAAGTGACACAGGCATTACCCTCTAGCCAGTCCATGTCTCTTGGGTTAAATTTGTTAAGCTGAGGTCCCTGAAAAATGTGAATAGCTCAATAAGAGGTTTGTTAGTATTTTATATTGGCAACATTCTGGTTAAGAAAAATAGTTTATGTAACAGTTGCTTTTTAACAGGATTATCGGTTTTATTCAGAGTCTTCATGTATTCAGACAATGTTCAAATCAAAGCATGTGACTGATCAAAAGCTTCTAGAAGATGTCCATGAAGATTCCTTGTAAATTCCAAGCCAAAACAACTGTTCCAATGCAACCGTCTGGACGAGCCTTTGAAGGCATCCGGACGCCCCGCAGTGTCTAGCAGATTACGTTGAAGACGTCCGGACGTCAAAGCAACACCGTCTGGACAATAGGTCAATCACTATTCAACACGGAGTTTGGATTTCAGAAGTTGACACTGTTAGGGAAGTCTCTACAACACATTCGGAAGATGTCTAACATTTCAGAATATTCCAGTGTTCCATTCGGACGCTGTCTAACATTTCAAAATATTCCAGTGTTCCTTTAGAATGCAGAAAGGAGTTATAGCGAAGACCATTCGGACGCTCGACCAAGCCGTCCAGACTTGCACCTGATAAGGATATAATTGCGTTGTTTCTGAAAAAGATATTGCAGAAGACCGTCCGGACGTGGCTATCTTTCGTCCGGATGCTCAACAGCCAGAGCCCGAATTTCAGCAGATTTAGGTTTTCTTTAAGCCTATAAATAGAGGGCCTAAGGCTTGTAAATTGTATTAATTCTATATCGAATTCCATAGTGCTTAGAGAGGGTGTTTAGGGAGAATCGAAGATCAGCTAGCTCTCAAGCCGTTGCCGGTGTGTGCAAACAGTTCGTTTGAAGTTTATCTTAAGGGTTGGCCCTAAGGTAAAGGAGACGGGAAGCGTTCACGATGGGCTTCGTGTCAGAGTTACAGGTATGATTACTGCATAAGGGTATGTGAGTGCGAGTGTCTTGTAACTAGCTTTGTTTTCAGTATAGTGGATTTCCTGGGTTTGGCTGCCCCGGATTGGTTTTTCTCTTCATAGAGTTTCCACTTCGTAACAAATATCTTGTCTTCTTTAAATTCCTCATTTAAGATATTTTGTTACACACAAACACACACACTTGGTTATTAGAAGTCAATAATTAAATTTTTTTTCAATTGGTATTAGAGTAGGTTACACTTCTGTTTTAGATTTATTTCTTGAGTGTGATCCATGACTTCTTCTAACATAAATCTTCTTGAGTTCTCTAAAGAAGATTTTTATGATTTCTCTAAAGATACCCTTTTGATAGGTAAACTCTTTAAGAAATCCAATAGAGAACTCAAGAAGATTAAGCAAGAAAAAGAGTCTTTGTTTTTACAATTATCCGAATCACATATTTTGATTGACTCTTTTGAATCTAAGAATACCATGCTTTTTGATACGGTTGATGCACTTGAGAATAAATTAAAAGAATCAGAGGATCTCTTGGAAAAATTCTCTAGTAATAATTTGAAAATCATGCTTTGTATTCAAATAGATATTTCTAACAAGCCTGATTTAATTGTTAATGATTTAAGTACTTATACTTCATATGCTTCTGATTCTGAATTAGATTCTGTTGATATTAACCCTGTGATAAAAGATACAACTTGTTTAGATAATTCTTGCTTAACTAATCATGTGATGCCTGACTCCAAAGAATTAGGAATACAAGGTAATTTTATTCCTAAATGTCATAATTGTGGGAAGATTGGTCATATATAGGCCAAATTGTTATTTTTTGAAATCCCACAGGCCTTGGATTAAGTAAGATGCTTTGAGGAAAAGTGGAGTTGAAGATTCTTCCTCATCAAAATATGTCCCTCCGCATAGGAGACATATAAAAGGTAAGGGCAATATTTTTTGTAAGAATGGTAACCATATTTCTGCAGAGAAAGTCAAGCAGCATTCCAACAAAAGAAGTCTGCCCACCTGTCATCACCGGGCCATCACCGGTCACATCCGACCCAAATGTCCACATCTTCAAGCTCAGAAGTCAAAGGTTCAAAAGGAGTTGCCAACAAGAGCTACATCAGGCACTTTACCTCAGACTACATTCCAGGCTCCATGGCATCAACAGCTGATGTGAATTTTAAATGTACTCGCAAGTACACGAATCGTTTGCAATAAAGGGTTTTGCAAGTGTGAGTGATGTGAACCCCGTCAAGAATAAGATCTCCATCAGTGAGGTCGATCCCACAGGGAATTGTATTTTTGAAAACAAATTTATGACTAAATTAATCAAATCCTAACCTAGTTCCAAAAATTAAGAGATTTTGATTTTTTGATAATAAAAAAAAAAACATAAACTAAATAAAGTAAAATAAAACAAAAGAAAAGGTACTAAGGTTTTGGAATCCACACTCACCAAATCATAGCAACATATTCTCATGTTCATCAATACACATCTGAAATTCTCACCATACAACTTTTATGTATGTTCTACTATACTTCAAAAAATCATTAAATCATTCAATGCATCCATTCTTTTCACAAATCACAAAAGATATCCGGTTTAAACCAAATCATCAAATGTATCTGTAGAACGAAACACAATGAATATCCAACGTTTTGATAAATAAAAACCCAACCAATCAATTTTGTGAAATTATCTCAAATCATCAAATGTATCCTTGAATCATAAAAGATATCCAAGAATCATTCCACAAATTGAAAAGATGAAAAATTAAACCAAATAAAATTGGATAGTATAAACTTACATGAAAATATTGTTTCTATTTAATGGTGAGACTTCATCCTCAACCTTAGTTGAAAATCTAGTTACACATGATTATTGAAAATAAAAACCTACCCTAAAGAAAAACTAAACTAAAAAGAAAAGAATATATTTGGTCTCTAGCTTCTCACACTTTTTTCTTGAGGCTTAGAGGTCCATTTATAAGGAGAAAACAAATCCTAGAAGCACTAGAAAATAGATAAAAATTGGAGGTTAGTCTTCTAATTTGAGTACGTTACTCAAAACTCAATCCAAGAAGGAAAATGATTCCGAATTCGCCCAGATTTGTGGTTTTTTATTTCGAGACACGTTTGGACTTCTGAATTAGGAAAATACTATTTCACATTGATTTTTAATACTTTGAGTTAGCTTTGCAACGCCGCTTGATTCATCTAAATCTGATACTTGAGCTGAAAATTATGACCAAAATACTATAACATGTGCAGAATCTAAAATTCTAATCCGATTTTGACTCCAATTAGAGAAATTCCAATTTAGTCATCTCCTTGATTTGGTTGAACATAACCACATCATCTAGGTCTTCTCAAAGTGTGCTTTCTTCCAAACTTTATATTTTTCACCTTAAGCTGCTGTTTTCACACAATGTCCCGCAGAACACTAGAATACCAAAACTAACCAAAAACATTAGAAAATAATAAGGCAAAAGGTTTAGTAAATGCAAATTAAGGGATCCACATATGCAATATTTGGCACTCAGCGACAGCTGAAGTTGGTTCCTGCCAATCAGAGTGGCAAATCAAAGAAGAACAATTCAAGGTGCTACAAGAGAAAGCCGCAAAAGCCCATTAGCAACATTGGCTATGAAGGGTTGCTGAACCTAATGCAATGTATGCTAAGAAGAATGGACAACATGAACAAGACCTGCAAACCACTGCCACAGGTCAAGCAGGTATGGGTCAGGAATGATGAGACCATTCACCCCTTGAGGGGGAGTGGACTCACCTAGTAGAGGTGAAGTCTTACCATGCTTAGGATTTTGGTTTCTAAATCCTAGTGCATGTTAGGTATGTTTTGCATTGCATAGTTTATCATGTCATATCCTATTCGTGCCTTGCATTCTATTTAAGGAACCATTTATTCTATCCCCATATTTTATCTTGTTGTCTTGAGAAACTTCTGCAGATATTTTTTTGGGGATAAGAGTTAAAGCACGTCGGGCGACTGCTTTTCTGTCTTGGTATTTCTAAACATCTCTCCCTGAGGACAGGTTTGATTTTACCTTACATGCTGGAATTAGATGTTATTTCATTTTCCATAAGCATGTCCTTGTTGTTTTTCTATTTTATTACTTTCAACAAAAAATAAAAAATAAAAAAATTGGGGGAGAAGATGCAGAATTTTTATTTTTTTTTAGAATTGCTTTTCAGATATTGTATGTGTTTTTGCCTGATATCTCAGTTCATTGTGCATTAATTGAGTATGCTTACATATGATTGAGAGTTTATGTCTAATGTCTGCAAAGTTTCCATGCTGCATCTATTTGATAGATAGTTGCTTTTCTCATGCGATGAAAATGTGCACTATCCAAGGCTCCCCTAAGGTACATTTTTTTCTCTCTGACTTTTAGCTTCTGAAAATTTTAATGAGAGATATTTTTTTTTGCTAAGATGGTCAAATTGACCAACTTGCCAGTTGAACCTAGAACCCATAAATTCTGGCATTCTTTCTAGGTTGCAGCACCAAGTGATAAAAAGCATTCAAAACTGAATAAATATGGATAAATAAAAAGATCCACTGCTTTTGTGCTATAAATATGTTCTTGAACTTGTCCCTATAAAAACAGTCAGAGACCAAATCATTGCGGAAATAGACGGTCACTAAAGGACAAAGTAACAGAAAAATGTTGCAGCTTAGGGGGAGTGTATCAGATGAAGGTGGCTAGGCTCTAGTAAAATAAGGTTTGATTTTTGACTGATCTAACATTAATTTTCTCTCTTATTTATAAAATCCGGTTGCTTTCAGTCATATTAGTAAACTTCATTCCTTATTGAGAAAGCTTTCACACACACACACGCATTGCATGATTTAAGTTTACTATTAAAAAATTTCTATCTGCAGGGAAATTTTTGTGCTTATTGACTCTTAACTCTCAATTATATCATGGTAAATTTTTGAAATTCTATTTGATTGTTTTATCAGTTATTTATACATGCATGTTTTGAAGCTAACATTAGGAATTTTATTTATTTATTTTTTTCTGCATATTTCCCTCTGTTTTTCAACTTCTAGTGTGAAGTGTCCGGGGCGGACATGTTCTTGTGTCCGGACGTGCTCGGCTCTGTCGATCTCTTATCTGACAGCATGCCATCCGGACGAGTATGTACCATGTCCGGACACGAGCTTTTTGCCTATTCTATCATGTTGTGTTGTGTGTGTTTTCTCTCGGACTGATCTCGAGATTTTGGCATTCTCTGCACATTTTTTCTCATTCCCAAGTATTTCCTTTGACTTTCCTTATTCTCTCAAGCTTTGTTTTTTTTAGAATATTGGAATCTTTAATTGATTATGATTTGAGAGATTGTGCATGAATATCTTTTTCTGTCTTTATGCTAGATGGATATTACTAATCTGTGTCTTTTGGATTGCTATATCTACTTTTGTATTTCTTTATGCATCCAATTGATAGCCATCATAATACCACATTTTTTTGAAACTAACAGGATCTAATATTTCCTTGGGTTGTTATTTTTGGATAAATTTATGTTTAAATATTTTTAGGAATATGTTGTCCAGCGGATTCCAGCATAGTGTCAAACAGAGGGCTCTTTGGAAAACAGACTAGTGTTGAAATCATATGTTCCAAAGATCTCAAATTTTAGATGAGCTCATTCCCCTTGCTCATACAGAGTCTTTCATAACCTTTTCCTCTAGATCTGCACCAGCTAGAGATTCAATGGTGAATCTTCTTTATCATCTTGCAGACCATTTGTCTAGAGGATTTCTTCTGCGGATGATCAGTCTCGAGCTAGAAGACTCAAGTGACTGAAAATTTTCAGTCTATGGTTTCCTAGCTTCAGGAACGAGAAACCGAAATGGCTCAAATTCAAGAAATGTGATATCTTGAGGTTTTGGTTTTCTCTTATGTTGATTTGAGCTTTTGATGAGACACTTTTCTATTATTCTTGTTGTTTTGAATTTTTGTAATTGTGGTTTTCTCTTATACTCTGTTTACCCTTTGTCCTTTTAAGACAAAAAGGGGGAGTATTATGTTTTGAACTGGGAATGTATTTCCAAACCAGTCAAGTGTTTTTTGTCCCAAAATGGCCAAAGGGGGAGTTTGTTAGTATTTTATATTGGCAACATTCTGGTTGACAAAAACACTTTATGTAACGATTGCTTTTTTACAGGATTATCGATTTTATTCAGAGTCTTCATGTATTCAGTCAATGTTCAAATCAAAGCATGTGACTGATCAAAAGCTTCTAGAAGATGTCCATGAAGATTCCTTGCAAATTCCAAGCCAAATCAACCGTTCCTGTGCAAGCATCCGGACGAGCCTTTGAAGCCTTCCAGACACCCCGCAGTGTCTAGTAGATTACGTTGAAGACGTCCGGACGTCAGAGCAACATCGTCCGGACAACAAGTCGATCATTATTCAACACGGAGTTTGGATTTCAAAAGTTGACAATGTTAGGGAAGTCTCTACAAGCCGTTTGGACGACGTGGCAACACGTCTGGACACTGTCCAGCATTTCAAAATATTCCAGTGTTCTATTCAAATGCAAAAATGAGTTATAGCGAAGACTGTTTGGACGCTCGACCAAGCCGTCCGGACGTGGACCTAATAAGGATAGAATTGCACTGTTTCTGAAAGGATATCACAGAAGACCGTCCGGACGTGGCTATCTTCCATCCGGACGCTCGACAGTCAGAGCCCAAATTTCAACAGATTTAGGTTTTCTTTAAGGCTATAAATAGAGGGCCCTAGGCTTGTAAATTGTATGAATTCTATATCGAATTCCATAGTGCTTAGAGAGGGTGTTTAGAGAGAATCGAAGATCCGCTCTCAAGCCATTGCCGATGTGTGCTCAACAGTTCGTGTGAAGTCTATCTTTGGGGTTGGCCCTAAAGGAATCCATTGAAGACCCTTTCAAGTAGGAGACTTGGTTAGTAAGTGTTCACAATGGGCTTCGTGTCAGAGTTAAAGGTATAACTACTGCATAAGAGTATGTGAGTACGAGTGTCTTGTAACTAGCTTTGTTTTCAGTATAGTGGATTTCCTAGGTTTGGCTGCTCCGAAGTGGTTTATCTCTTCATAGTGTTTCCACTTCATAACAAGTATCTTGTCTTCTTTAAATTCCGCATTTAAGATATTTTGTTGCACACAAACACACACACTTGGTTATCAGAAGTCAATAGTTAAATTTTTTTCAAGGTCTAACCACATTATCTGGCAGTGAGCGGCACAATGTAATATGGAGAAACTGTTGCATTATTACATGGCTGTCATGGCTCTTCAAGCTCGATATCGTACGTTCCTTGAGGCGTACACATTAAGAAACGTTTGATGCATAATAGTCAAGTACCCTTACATTTTTAATCACCTTCAGAAAATTTATTTTATCTTTGTTGGACATTGTGTGGCAAGCTGGGGGCAAATAAGTTCTACCATCATACAAATAGGGCATGCCTTCTCACCCCTGTTGGGCCACCCGGACAGATCTGCATACGCCGGGAAATCATTAATCGTCCACATCAACTGCGCTCGCATCTGAAAATTATTTTTATTCGAGGCATCATATGTGCGCGCCCCTATTTTCATAATTTATGTAGCTCCTCAATCAATGGCTGGAAGTACACATCTATACACATGCCAGTTAAACTTGGAACCGAGACGATTAGCGATAGTATGAATGACGTTTGTTTCATGCACATCTAAGGAGGTAAATTATACGGAACAAGCATGACTGGCCAAGTACTGTGAGAGGTGCTCAAGTTCCCAAACGGATCAAAGTCATCCGAGGTCAAACCAAGCCTAACATTCTTGTTGTCGGCTGAAAATTTTGGATGTAGTATGTCAAATGACTGCCATGCCTCACCGTCAGCCAGATGCCTCAACACGCCGTCCTTAGTGTGGCCTTCTACATGCCATCTCATATGGGGCATAGTATGCTCCTTCATAAAAAGCCTCTATAGGCGTGGGATGAGTGGAAAGCACCACAACACTTTCGCCGGACGTTTCTTTCTCGATGATGCGGGTTGACCATCCTCGTCCAAATGAATTTCATCCTTCTACCTAGATTCTCCACAGGCAGTGCATGACTCTAATTCCTGGTTGGCCTTCCAGAATAACATACAATCGTTACGATACTCAAGAATCTTCTCATACCCGAGCCCCATGTCACTAAGATACTTTTTTACCTCGTACGTATTAGCTGGCAAAGTGTCATCACATGCAAGCAGCAACAGATTGATGAACTCAAGGAAAGCAAATAAAATATTATTGCTAAGTCCACCAATGCACTTCAAGTTGTACAAGTGTACTGTGGCACTCAGTTTGATATGTTTAGTACCCCATGAAGTGGCTTCTCCGCCTTTTTAAGCATGTCGTAGTACTTCTGAGTGCCACTTCAACTGGTTCTTCTGTAACATTTTCCACACCCACCTGATCAACACCCTCAGGCTCACGATTGGGCTCCCTGACTTCGTGCATGTCGAATGCGTCACTCAACATTGCGTGCATGTCGCCACCCTGCTCTGTACTGGCGACACCCGCAACATCTGTTGGTTGAAGGTTTGAAGAAGAAGCTGCATCAGGATTATGCACAGTCGTCTCACCATGTATCAACCAATTTCTGTAGCTGACCATCATTCCTCTACCAGCAGTCAAGTGCTCAAGGACGATATTGAGCAAGTGGCGGCGGTTATTTCTACAGAATTTACAAGGTCAACAAATTTTACCATCAGGCATTTTGCAGTTAGCAACTGCAAATACCACAAATGCATTACACTTGTGGTGCCCCAGATTTTAAGTAATTAAATAAAATGTATTAAATTGAAATTTAAGACTGAGTAAAATAGACAAGTCTAGAATTGATGTTCGATTCTTAAGACTTGACTATCGAACGGCTTAATATTGTTGGAAACAATATTCACATCGATCAGTTAATAAAACACGTGGCTTTAAACACGGTATTTTAATCCCCAAGAAATAATAAGGAATACATGAATATTTATGAAAATAAATATTCCTTAGTCTTATTATTTATAAACCATAATTTTATAAATAAAGAATAATATTATTAAACTCTAATAATATTACAGGATTAATAAATAGACAGACTGGATTAATCAGTGGACTAATTTATATAATAATATTGATGAATAATATTATTTGTACCGTGTGTAATATTATCGTGTATTATATATATATATATATATATATATATATATTTGATATATATATATATATATTGTGTTATAATATTATTGAAATAATAATATTATCAATGAAATGAACTAGACTCAAAACGGAGTTATAATCTTAATGAGTTACAATAAAATGGTAAAGATCCGATATAAAAATATCTATGTGGAAATATCTTTGATAAAAATGTAAATAGTAAGTTTTGTAAAATATCTTTACAAGACTTAGTTACTAAGTTTTGTGCGAAATATCTAGTGATATTTTTCTGAGCTTTTAAATCGACCCCCTGTTCCACTACTCTACACGCACCTCTCTTCCTTTCTATTCTTTTTCTTCTTCCTTCTTCTGTTCTTCGTTCTTCTTCTTCGCTTTCTCGCCCAAACACAGACCCACAGGGAGAGAGAGAAATCGAGAGATTGAGAGAGGAGAGAAACAGAGAGAGGGAATCTGAGATGGAGAGAGAGGAGAGAGTGAGACCGAGAGATCGGGAGAGACGGAGATGGAGAGCCGAGGGAGATCCGATCGTTCAAGGATCCTCCGGTGAAGCTACGGTGGCCGATCCTCCATGGATCGACGCCGGTAAACAAGGGGAGCCGATTTTTGGCGAGTCCGTGACCCGCAACCGCCAGAACCGGGAGAGAAACCCGTGACCCGTGTGTGTAACCCGCTGAACCCGTGAGAACCTGATCCTCCATGATCAGCGGTTTCCGTCAGTGGTGGACTGCCCAGTAACCCGATGCAGCAGTGAGACCCGAGAGACCCGTGACCCGAAAGACCCAAAAACCCGGTCCTCCATGGGTGTTTTCCGGCGACTTTTCCAGCAATCCAGTGAGGCGATTCCGGTGGATTTGCTATGAAAATCCTTGGGGTAATTTCTTATAACCAATGATGATTTATTTTGGGGATTGATTTGATTATTATGGAATTAGGGTTTGATCATTTTGGGGCTTTTCAATTGATTATGTTTCGACTATGCATGGTTTAAGAATTGATGGTTTTGGTTGGGAATGATTTGTGATTTATTGTGTAGCCTTATAAGTTGTTGAGGATTTTGCAGTGTTTTTCCCCTGTTTAGCCGTGTACCTCAATGTTCTTGGAGTTGTGTTATTCCCCTGTTTTTATGTCAACCGGATGGGTATTTTGATGTTGCCTATATTTCTGATTTGGGATTCTCTATTTGGCCAAATGATTTTAGTTGATAAATTGTGGATTAGGGGTTTTGTTGTCTCTGTTGTTGGTGTCGGCAGTGGGTGTATTTTTGGCATGTGTGTATGTGATGTTTTGATGGAAAAAATTGGTGGGAGATATTATTTTGTGGTCTTAGGTTACTGTTAAACCCATTAGTGTGTACCATGGAGATTTCGGGTATCTTGTAGTATTGTTCCCCTTGTTGGCTGTGTGGACTGAATTGGATTTTGAGTTGGCTAATTTGATATGAGAATATAGTGTTTTGACCAATTATAGAGTTGGTTATGAGATTGAAGTATTGTGTATTGCTATAATCTTAAATTAGTATTGATTTAGTTAAAATAATCAATTGAATTGGAATTTCAATAATTCTACTTATAAATATAAGTGGTTGTAAATTAATAGGTTTTAAATGGTGAAGGATTAGAGGAATTATTATACTCTATCAATGTATTGGATTATGTTTAATTGTTAGTAATTAATATGCGATATTTTACTTGGGTGCTTGTGATTCCTAGAGTTGAGTATTGACTATAGTTTTAGGTTTGATTATGAGCTTAGTTATTGTGAGCTGATTATTGATGGTGGTTCAATTATCAAATGTTTGTTGTGTGGTAATTAACCCAATTGATGTTGATGTTTTTAAAATGGATTCTTTTAATAGGCAGTGTTTGGATGTTATGTGCCTAAGTTTTATAAATCTAAGGAAAATATATGAATATTGGTATTGAGGGATATATGGTTTAAATATGAAAACATGTTCATATGTTGAATTCTCTTTAATTATAATTATGTTCAAACATCTTTTCTATTTGGTTGTATATCATGGTTGAAAGCTTTTAAAATTAAAGGTGTGATAATAATATCTTGCTAGGAACATGCATAGGTTTCTTATTGGCTGATTGATCTATGTTTTAGAAAATGATATTAGGAATTTTAGATTGTGCTCAAGTGCTTATTGAAACCACCTAGATTGGATATTTTTCTAGGGTATCGATTATGCTAATTGGGTTGAGTGATTAATGATGACTTTGTGATATTAGTAAAGCATGTTTAAACATGTAGAACCCCTTAAACTCATAATAGACATGAATGATTTTATGGTAAACCTATCTCTATGTATGAAAATAGAATTCATGTTTAGGCATGGGTTTATAAGAAGAATTGTTATTGACCTTCTATGCACATATATGTGTGTATTTGATGCAGATGATGAACTGTGACTGCACAAAAGGGCTGTAAGTATAAATTACTTACTGGGGGTAGTACTGGATTTCAATAGTGTTGTGTTTATGTTTTATTTTAATTGGATGCGTGTGACTGATTATTGCATACTGTGAATAATCAACCTATTAATATTGGGCACAACGTCTCCCAAAGGTTGAGGATGGGAATAGTGCCTGAAACCAAAAACCCAATAATTCATTTTGATTGCTATTTTCCTTCAAAGTGCTAGTAGAGTGACGTGGAATGTACTCTGCTAGTGCGAAAAGATGCTAATGAAATGTAATGTAGGAGACACGTTGTCGAACGTCTCAAATAAGGTGAAATTGATGGGTAACGGCTCTAAACGAGAGGAGTGCAATGACTATATTGAACTGTTAAACTTTGCATAGAAAACTGTCACCTAATCATTATGTTATCTATATTCCTTAAACAACGCATAAACCATGATGTTGTTGAATGACAGTTAGCTCACTTATGAAACTATGGGGTTATGGTTATAACCACCGTTTAATAGATGTTTGCGCAGGTTCTGAAGATTATGGATTGGATTAACTGCTAGCTTAAGAGATTTAAAGCTATGTAGTTAGGATTTTAGTGCTTTATACTTATCAATGTTTGTACTTTTTTGTAAGTAACATGTTTAGGAATTTACGTGTATTTAGTAAGTTTCAATGTATGCTTTCGTTTCATGTGTGAAAAATGGAATTGACTTCTAAAATAAAACAAGTGTGCAATAGTGTGCAACAAAATATCACAATGCGGAAATAAAGAAGACAGATATTTTGCTGACGAAGTGGAAACTCAATTAAGAGAAAAAACACTCTGGGGCAGCCAAACCTAGGATATCCACTATTCAGAAGACAAGACTAGATACAAGATAGCAACACTCATATACCCTTGATGCAGCGGTCGTACCTTGCTCTCTAAGGTGTAACCCAAGATGAACACCTTCCAACCAGGTCTCCTACCTGAAGGGGTCTTCAATAGAATCCTTTACCTTAGGGCCGACCCCTAAGATAGACTTCAGTTGTAGCGCAGCAACAGCACACTTGCAATGGCTTGAGAGATAACAGATCAGCTCCAATAATCTCACAAAATACTCTCTAAGCTCTAGTGGAATTCAATACCAAATTCTTGCAGTTCTCAATGCCCAGAGGCCTCTAGTTATAGGCTGAGCTGTAAATGGGCGACTGCTGCGAAATATACGGGTGCCGTCCGGACGGTGGATGATGTGTTTTAAATAGTACTCGCAAGTGCACGAATCGTTTTGCAATATAATGTTATGCAAGTGCGAGGTCGATCCCACAGGGAAATGGTCAAATATTGGTATCTTGCTTAATCAACCTCATTTTAACCTAGTTCCAAAGGCTTGAGACTTGATTCAAGAACAAAAGACTAAATGAAAGAGATGTAATGAAATATGTAAAATAAAAGGAACTAAGGTTAAGGAATCCACCAAACCAAATCCTACAACTCACACTCTTGGTTTCCACTTGAACACCCAAAGAACATTAAGCTTAGGGTGTTATTCAAGTTTCTTAACCATAAACCCAAGAACCATTAAATGAATCCAACACATTGACAAATCACAAAGAGTACCGATTGAAATCAAAACATCCAATGTATCATTCAATCACAATGGATATCATCATTCAAACCGATAAAACAATGTATTAGTCGGTTGAAACACATAAAATGTCCTCTATCCACCACTAACCACATTCATTGCAAAAGATAAAGCTTTAAATGAATGGAACTTGAACAACTAACATGATATATCATTAAATGTGCAAGTGGTACAGCAAGGTTGTGAGTGTCATCAATGGAAAGGTTTCATCCTCAACCCTAGTTGAGGTTACTAGCCTTCCATGACTAAGAACACCACAAGAAAATGATGAACAACCATGGAAATGAAAGAAAAGCTCTACAAAGAGAAAGTATTCTGAAAATAAACTACTGAATTACACTACAATAAGCACGAAATTAAAACTAACTACAGAGTTTCTGCTCTATTCTTTCCTCTCCTACTCTCTCAACAAGGGGATGGCCATGGCTTTTATAGAAGAAGGCCATGGCAAGAAATGACTCCTCTACCCTCCTCTAGGGTTCTTCTGCAGCTAGAGACAACCATAAACACGAAACCAGCGTGTTCTGCAGCAGAAATCAGAGGGAGGACTGCTTTTTGGCTTCTGATTGGGTGTTCTGGCGCGCTCTGCAAAAGCAGTTTCTGCGAAAATTCGATCGATCGACTTCGGGCAAATATTCGATCGATCGAATTTTAAGTTCGATCGATCGACTTTCTAGGATCTCCGAATTTCCAGCTATTTCCTTATGAATTTTGTCATTCCTCTCTTATTGTCCTACAAAAACAGAAAACACAAAACTAACCAAAACATTAGAAAAATAACAAGGCTAAAGGTCTAACTAGTGCAAATCAAGGGGTCCAAATACACAATATTTGGCACTTATCAGTGGACATGGGCTATCCGGACGGACAACTGTGCGACCCGAATTTCTAATATTTTCGCTGAAAATCTTTCCTGTTTGAGAGCCGTGTCCTGACTGTGAGGCAATGTCGTCCGGACAGTCGCAAGTTCACTACAAGTAATTTCAATATAAGGCTTCACACGTCCGGACCATGGGGGATGGCCGTCCAGACGGTTAATCTTCAACACGCAATTTCCATATCTGATAAGCTCGCGTCCAGACCATGAGAGGCAGGCGTCCGGACAGTTGAAGTTGAATACGCAATTTCCATATCTGTTGAACGCGCGTCCGGACCATGATGACAGATGTCCGGACGGATGAATTTGAATTGCAATTCTTGCCTTAAGGAGAAGCGTGTCCGGACGGGAATCCACATCATCCGGAAGGTTGCATCAATCTTCCCATGTTTGAACTTGGAAAGAATCTGAAGCTTGATCGATAACTGAGAGGCGTCTGGACGGACTGCTGAGACATCCGGACGGATGCAAGCTGGAACAGAAGCTTCTCGATACAGTGGGGGGTCCGGATAGATGATGCTTGGTCTATCAGGCGTAGGGTTGGCAATTTTTGACACGACCCGCGAACCCGACACGAACACGACACGGGAAAATAGGGTTTGTGTTTAGTATAATCGGGTTGACCTGCCAGACACGATTCTGACCCGGTTATGTTATATTAAAAAAAAAAAAATGAAATAAGAAGAAAGAACTAGAAAGTAGAAAGTACCGGAACAGCGGAACACGAAATGCCAGAACCAAAAAGCAAAAATCGAAAAAGCTTTTGAGACTCAGAGAGACTGAGAGAGTTGCGAAACTTACGATCGCTACAAAGTACAAAGCCTACAATCACAAATCAAAATACTTCCGTAGCCTACAAGTACGTCTCTATTTCTCTCTGAGCTTTCTTTCTTTTCAATGCATTTAAGATCCTCTGTTTCAGTTCGATTCTTGAAGGTAAAAAGTAAAACTGAAAAGTGAAAAGGTCAAAAATAGCAACCATACTATGAAATTGATGTCGGGTTGTGTCGGGTTAACGGGTTACACGATTATTAATCGTGTTTATCGGGTCATGTTCGGGTCGCGTGTCACAACCCGATTAATAATTGGGTCGGGTTCGTGTCAGGTCTGTTTATGTAATTGGGTCGGTCGGGTTGACACGAACCCGACCCGTGAACCCGAATTGCCGACCCTAGTCGGGCGTTCGGACGGTATGGCACATTGTCCGGGCGGATGGAATAGTGGACAGATGACTGTCCGGACGGGATGACACTCCGTCCGGACGGCTAACAGGGAACCAAAATTCTTCTGACTTGCAAGCAATGCAGAATCTTTTGAAAGTACTCTGAATAGTAGAATCCCTATTAAAAGCATCTTTACATATAAGTGATTTTGTCCAACCAGAATGTAGCCAACCATAACCTAACAAACTCCCCCTTTGGCCATTCTGGGACAAAAATCACTTGACCGGTTTGGAAATACATTCCCGGTCCAAAAATAAAAATTACTCCCCCTAACGGTCTCAGAAGGACCCGGGAAACAAAGTAATATTAGTCAAAGTGTTTAACAAAACATAGCAAAAAATAAACCAAATGTCTCAAACAACAAAAAGACAATAAAACAAAGGAAAACTCAAGTGTCCTTTGCCATGGGTGTAGTCTTGAGCGCATCATCCTCATCATCACTGCTGTCAGGGTGATGGTACTTGAGGCATTCCTTGAGATCCAGCTGGTTCTGCTCCACACGCTTGTTAATGGAGTGCACCTCCATCTGCATAGTGGTGATGGACTGCTGCATTGTGGAGAGAGAAACCTGCATAGTGCTCATCCCCCCTGAATGGCAGTCAGGGCCTCCATGATTTGAGAATAATTGATCTCTGGCTCAGATGGCGGGATGGTATGAGAGGATGAAGCCATGTCTGGAAAACCAACGGGCATGGCAGCAGGTACATCATCATCGGAGTCATCTCTCTCCAGCTACGCATTAGACTTCATTAAAGTCTGCTTACTGATGGGCTACTGAATCTTCATCTTAGGTTCTCCAGTAAAATTGATTCCTGACTGAAGAATGATTTAAATGAGTAGGCAGCCAAAACGAAGACCGGTGTTGCCTTCATCGCGAGCCCCTACCATGACACCCAGAATATGCTTGCACAGGCAGAAGGGCAAGCGAAGGTGAATGGCATAAACGAACTGGGCCTTCTTCAGAATCAGGTCACTGCGCCTGACAACTGGCCATAGGTTGTGCTGAACTATCTTGCCAAGCAAGCGATGAGAAGGAGACAATGCGCTGATCCGGATGGTGGTGGGGCGCTCCTCTCCTTGTGGAACAGCATGGAAGAACTCTCGGAGGTCGTCCATAAAGGGAGGAAGCACCACCTCATTATAAGGACTGCCGAGCAACTCAAGGACTTGTACTCCGATGAAGTGACTGATGATCCGGGGATCAACAATGATGATATGCCCGTCAACAGTGGACTGAAGTACCAACCCACGGTCATCGTCCTGCGCCACCTCTACGTTGGCATAGAAGAGTCTGACAAGCCTAGTGAGAACAACACATGCACATGTGTAAAGATATCCCTAATGATAAGTCTGGATAGTGTCATGACTATCCAGAGGAGGCACCATGATGTCCGAGCGGACCACATTGCGCTCGGTAATGACTGTGCGGTCCATCATTTTGGTTTGAAGTGCAGCCTTATCTTCCACAGTCCTCTGGCGGACCCTGCGTTGTGGACTGCCTGCAAACATGATTCTGCAAAAAGAAACCAACAAGATTTTGCCAAAAATAATCCAAAAATATTCTTGTTAGGTCTCAACAAAAATTGGGCAGAATAACAGCAGTAAAAAGGACTATTTCAAAAATATAAACAGAACTTATCGCATTTTAGTCCCAAAAAGTATAATCCCAATATGGCAGATATATGCATCTCATAATCAAAAACATTCCTAAAAGGAAATTAAAATTCTAACAGTTTAACAATAAAATAAACTGAAAAGAAAGAGACTAGAAAAATACCTGGAATGTGAGAGAATACAAAAAAAGACAAGCGGGGATGAGATAATGCCAAAAGCTCGCAAGAACTTACTCACAAGAGGACAAAAAGAGAGATTTTGGTGGGGTATGGGTGAAATGCGGCGAACAGGGGTATAAATAGCATCTGTGGGGTCCCTGTCAGGACGGTGTATTAATGTCGTCCTGGCGCGCGCTACCTCGAAAACATGCGAACAGGTCGCGCGCGTCCGGACGAGTTACCTTACCGTCCGGCCGTTGGTTGCCGCGGGCGTCTGGACGAGAGATGAACCGCCCGAACCATTAAGCTCCACCCGTCCGGACGCTTCACACAGAAAAATAGAAAACTGGAGAAAAATTTGCAAAATTTAATTTTTCTCAAGTCAGTTTCAGAACAAGCATGTATAATCCACTAATAACACAATCAGAGAGCATATCAAAACTAAGCAGAGATATAAAAGAGAGTTGAGATTTTAATCAGCACAAATATTTTTCTGGACATAGAAAATTCAAATAGACAACTCACCTCATGCAATGCGTGTGTGTGTGAAGACTTAACCCATACGGTATGACTTTCATTGACATGACAAATAGCAACCAAATTTTTCTAGACAAGAGAGAAAATCAGTGAAAGCTTAAGTCAAAAATCAAACCTTATAACTTACTAGGGCCTAGCCACCCTCATCTGATACACTCCCCCTGAGATGCAGCACCAAACAGTTTTACTTGTACCATGAAGGACAAAGTGAAATTTTTACTTTCACGTAGAGGGCAAGGCATATAGCACATTCAGTACATTCAGCACATAAGCAATGATTAAACAAATAAAGAGAAAAAATCAAATGTTTTACTGCTTGATTCTTAAGGTGCTGCAACCTAGAGAGAATGGCAGAGTTTTTAGGTTCTAGGTTCAACTAGCATGTGGTCAATTTGGCCATCTTATCAAAGACCTCTTCTCTTATCCAAAAATTCTAGAAACACAAAGTCAAAGAAGGAAAGATGTACCTTTAGGGGAGTCGAGGAAAGTGCACATTTTTCATCGCATGAGAAAAGAAGCTATCCTACTTTTACATATACAGGAAAACACTTGGCAGATTATAGGCATACACTCTCAATTATATCGAAGCAAAGTAAATTAATGCACAAAGAATTAAGATATCAGGTGAAAACACATGCTATATCTGATATGCCAAGGAAAACATAAATCCTGCAAATTCTCCCCAAATTTTTTTATTATTATTATTATAAACAAATGCAATATGGAAATAACATCATATGCAAGGCAAGATCAAACCTGATGATGCCAATACAAAAAAAAAAACAGTCGCTCGACCTACTTTTTCTGTCTTCCCCAAAAATTACCAGCAAAATTCTCTTAAGAGAAGTAGGGGGCAAAAACACAAAGTGGTTCCTAGATTGCATACAAAATATAGCAAGTGAAATGAGCAATCAAACCTGATGCCGTAGGATTAGGAACCAAATCCTAGGCATGAACACCTGATCCTACTAGGTGCGTCTGTTCCCCCTCATGGGGTGACTGTCCTTCTTTACCCAAGCTTGCCTTTCTGTGGGTGGTTACTGGCAAGACTTCATCATCCACTCCATCATGCTCTGCATCCAGATAGGTGGCTCACTGTGGTACTGATTTTCTTTCACCTTCTGAGGCCTTCTAAACTGCTTGGATTTGTTCTTGAAGTTGCCATTGTGATTGGCTAGTACAAATCGCCGCAGAGGCTGCTGATGCTGAGATGCCTGGTATCGTGGTGCATAAGACCAAGGAGCTTGATATCCTGGTGCTTGATGATAGGGAGCCTGATACCATGGAGTCTGATATTGGGCCGCAAGTCTGGAGCCATGATTAACCTGTCTAGGCACTTCTTTCTTGTCCTTGTCTTTCTGTGCTTTCAGGAGGGAGCACTAAGGATGAACATGCCCACTTAGACCGCAGTGATGGCATATGAGAGGTCTTCTGATGGAATGAGGCTTCTGAGTGCCTGGAACATCATCATTGACCTTGTCCTTCCCTTTATCTTCAGCAGTGGGAGGAGGCTCTGGGACTGTAGGTTTCACAAATACAGTCTTTGAAGTAGAGGGAGCATCAGAAGAGGGAGCTACATACCAGAGACCGGTCTTGTCAGTTGGGATCTTCTGTATAGACAGCATACGAGTCAGCTTCTCATCAGTGACTCTTTCTAACTGGATCTGAGTCTCTAGCAGCTTCTCCTCGAGCTCTTGTATTCTGAGCAGCAATGAACTCTTCTCAGTCTGCAGACTGTACAAATCATAAAGGTGCTGCTTACGGCCTTCCCTCAGCTTCTCATACTCTATGTAGAGTGTCTTGTTTGCCTCCTTGAGCTCTTCCCCATTGTCACTCTGCTCCGAATATATAATAAGAGTCTTCCTCCTCAACTTGTGGGGCTACAAAGGCCAGAAATTTCTCAGACTCTGGAGCTTCTTCTTCTGACTCATCACTAAGAGTCACATTGTACACCTTCCCCTTGCCCTTCTTAAGATTCCCCCAAAATCTGAGCATTCAAAACATCTGGGCCCTCTGGGATCCTTCTTCTCTTCTTCCTCAGGTTTCGCTTCTCTAGGAGCTTTCTTCACTTTTTCAAAAAACTTCTTCTTGAATCAATCATCTCTCATTAGTCTTATGAAATTTTTGGCTAGCATAGCCACATCTTTTTCTTCCTCCTCAGAGTCATCTACTGATGAAGCTTCTACCTTCTTCTTGGAAGCTTTCAGGGCAATGATCTTCAACTTCTTGACCGGGGGCAAGGATAGCTCATATGTTTGAAGAGATCCCACCAACTCTTCAATCTTCATCTCTTCTAGATCTTTGCTTTCTTCAATGGTGGTCACCTTGATCCTGAAACGCTCAGGCAAAGATCTTAGAATCTTTCGGATGAGTTTTACATCCGAGATAGGTTTCCCAAGACTCACCATGGAGTTTCTCAGGTCACTCATCTTGGAGTAAAACTCCCCAAATGTCTCATCTTCCAACATCTTAATTTCTTCAAATTTTGAAATCAACATTTGAAGTTTGGAAGATTTAACAAGTTTAGTGCCTTCATATGTTGTTTCCAAAATTTGCCATGCTTCTTTAGCTGATTCGCAGTTTGAAATTTTGGCGAATTCAGATGGAGAAAGTGCTTGGCACAAAGCATGGAGGGCTTTATCATTTGAAAGACGTGCATTTTTCTGAGGGACCAGTTCGAGTGTTGTATCCTCTGGTTTAGTCCAACCAATTTCAACAATACTTCAACAATCAATAGATTTCAGAAAGAAACGCATACGTACCTTCCAATAGCCATAGTTCGTACCATCAAAGGTAGGAATTGAATTAAGAGTTTGAGACGTTTTAACAAAAAGAAGTCAATATAATAACACTCAAGAAATAAATCTAACCAGAGTGTACCAAGCTCTGATAGCAATTGAAAAATGGAATTGACTTACTCCAGGGCAGCCAAACCCAGGATATCCACTATTCAGAAGACAAGACTAGATACAAGATTGTAACACTCACATACCCCTGATGCAGTGGTCATACCTTGCTCTCTAACGTGTAACCCAACACGAAGGCCTCCCAACCAGGTCTCCTACCTGAAAGGGTCTTCAATAAAATCCTTTACCTTAGGGTCGGCCCCTACGATAGATTCCAGTTGTAGTGTAGCAACAGCACACTTGCAATGGCTTGAGAGAGAACAGATCAGCTCCAATAATCTCACAAAATACTTTCTAAGCTCTAGTGGAATTCAATACCGATTTCTTGCAGTTCTCAATGCCCAGGGTCTTCTTTTTATAGGATGAGGTGCAAATAGGAGACTGCTGTGAAATATATGGGTGCCGTCCGGACAGTGGACATGGACCGTCCGGATGGACAACTGTGCGACCAGAATTTTTGAGATTTTTCCAGAATTTTTGAGATTTTTCCTGAAAATTTTTCGAGGTGCAAATGGACAACTGCTGCAAGTAATTTCCCTATAAGGCTTCACGCGTCCGGACCATGGGGGATGGTCGTCCGGACGGTTAATCTTCAACACGCAATTTCCATATCTGTTAAGCGCGCGTCCGGACCATGAGAGGCAGGCGTCTAGACGGTTGAAGTTGAATACGCAATTTCCATATTTGTTGAACGCGCATCCGGACCATGATGACAGACGTACGGACGGATGAATTTGAATTGCGATTCTTGCCTTAAGGAGAAGCGCGTCTGGACGGGAATCCACGTCGTCCGGACGGTTGCAGCAATCTTCCCATATTTGAACTTGGAAAGAATCTGAAGCTTGATCGATAACTGAGAGACGTCAGGACGGGCTGCTGAGACGTCTGGACAGATGCAAGCTGGAATAGAAGCTTCTCGATACAGTGGGGGGTCCGGACGGAAATACATGTCGTCCGGACAGATGATGCTTGGTCCATCGAGCGTCTGGACGATATGACACGTCGTCCGGACGGCTGACAGGGAACCGAAATTCTTCTGACTTGCAAGCAGTGCAGAGTCTTCTGAAAGTACTCTGAATAGTGGAATCCCTGTTAAAAGCATCTTTATATACAAGTGATTTTGTCCAACCAAAATGTAGCCAATCATAACCTAACAATGTGTGACACATGTTTCTTTGTAAATATTGTAAAGAACATTAAATGATTTTTAATGTATTCCTAGAGGAATTTCAATCAAAGCTCTGAATGTATAGTAAGGGAATTGTCCCTGATGTTTGAAAAAGAAAAAAAAAAATATTCATATTTTCCGCTGCCAGATTTTTCATCTCTGAAAGGTTAATAACACGTAATTATCCAGATATAATTACTTACGCTTTTTTGTAAAAAGCAGGTCGTTACAACACCCATCATTGTATTCCCTCCTACCTCGAGTCTTTGAAATTCAAGACCTATCCATCTTTTTCGATACATCCATTACACAACACCAACACCAACACAATGAGATACATAAATTTATTTTCAATTTAATATATCTACATATATTCATGTACGCCACCCTACAGCCTGTCATCACCGCCTCGACGCGACATTATCAATCTAAAGAAAAGGCCTTTTTCTAGAGCCATAACGTCGCGTCAACGCGGTGGTGGTGGACGAGGCAATAGAGGCAGGCGAAAACAATACATGCAATTGTGGCATAATAAAAGGAAAAGTAGAGCATGTAACATTGTGAAAAAAGTATTGGTCCTATAATCAATGAATACTAATGTATAAAAAGTATTAGTCCTATAATCAATTATAATCCAATGCTAGGCTTTATTAAATTTTAGTAAAATGCAAATGGTTTGCTTCAATTGGATTTCATAATGATAGGTTACTCACAAGCTTGGTAAATATAAATGTTCCACATGTGATCTTTTATGCCACCATATACTCTTTTTGCGTTATAGAATCAATTTTCATCAACTGTGAAATTTCTTGATGTGTGTGTATATGTGTGTGTATTTATACTGTAGATATGTATTCAATAGTCATCAGAATATACTGTACAAGCCATAAACATGCAGTTTTGTATTGAAGAATGAGAGTAAGGCGAGAAAAGGAAAAAAGAGAACTTATTTCTTGAAAATTATTTGTTTCTCTCTTGTATTGCCAAAATTTTTAGGCATATCTTACATTTGAGCATTTTCCAATTGCCTTGGTTAGATCTCAAATTCCCATAGTGAGATGAGGATCAATTTCTTTCTCTTTCATATTTTGTGTTTTAGTATTTAATCTGTTAGTTTTTGTGTTGGCTGCATTCTGTTGACAAAATCAAATCTATGTAATGTTGCTATTTTCATCAGGGAAGCTGTCTTATCCAGAGTCTACTCTTCAGCCATGTCCTTCAAGAAGATTCTGTGAAGCTTGGAAGCAAGTTTATTTTGGTTCCCTGCTAGCCATCCGAACGACGTGGTATTCCGTTCGGACACTCATCAATCAGCAGCATCCATCCGGACGACAAGATCTTTTCCGTCCGGACATCCATCAGTGTCTAGAAGCTCATCAGAGTTTGAGAAGATCCTAGCTTTCCAATGCGTCTGTCCGGATGACGTGGTTATATCATTCGGACGCCATTCAGGGTTTGACAAGCATTAGGGTTTCTGCCTCAAGACACAGTTATGGGAAGACGGCTGCTACCGTCTGGATGATGTGTGATCCCGTCCGGACGATGTTTTCTATAAGGCAAGATGTGCACCAGTTCAACCGTCCGGACATCAGTCTTTAGGGTCCAGACGCTCCAAGCCTTATTATGGTAATTACGTGCAGCCGAGATGCTGTAAACAGGGATTCCACTATTCAGAGTGAAGTCAGAAGAAATTCAAGTTCCATGTCAGCAGTCCGGACGATCGTGCCATCCCGTCCGGACGATGTGCCATCCCGTCCGGACACAGTCAGTCCAGCATCATCTGTCCGGACGATGTTCTTCTTCCGTCCGGACACCTACACTGTATCGAGAAGCTTCTGTGCCAGCTTACTCCGTCCGGACGTTTCAGCAGCACGTCCGGACGCCTATTAGTTCTCGAACGGTTCACTGATTCTTTCCAAGTTCAAGAAAGGAAAGATCAATCAACCGTCCGGACGATGTGGTATCCCGTCCGGACACGTATCTCCGTAAGGTAAGAATCGCAGTTCAAAATGAACCGTCCGGACATCTGACAGCTGTGGTCCGGACGCTGGTGCATAGTATATGGTAACTGACGATTCGACTTCAACCGTCCGGACGTCTCCCCCTTATGGTCCGGACGCACGTGTATCAGATATGGAAATTGCATGTTGAAGTTTAGCCGTCCGGACACGCGAAGCCTGTTATGGAAATTACTTGCAGCGGACGTGCGTCCGTCCGGACGATCGAGCCATCCCGTCCGGACGATGTTCTTATACAGGAAAGATTTCTCCGCGAAAATTTCGGAAAATCCTGTCGCACAGTTGTCTGTCCGGACGTTCATGGTCCACCGTTCGGACAACTCCAAGGAAAATTTTGCCTGACGCTCATTCTGACCCCTAGACTATAAATAGGGGTCCTTGGGCACTTAGAGCTGCAAGAATTCGAAGTGAATTCCTCTAGAGCTCAGAGAATTTAGAAATTCCTCTGAAGCCATTCAACAGAATTCGGTGGTGAATTCTCTACTGCTCAGAGACGTGATATTTCCTCTGAAGCCTTTGCTAAGTGTACTATTGCTGTGCTAAAACCAAAGTCTATCTTAGGGGTTGGCCCTAAGGTAAAGGATTCCATTGAAGACCCCTTCAGGTAGGTGAACCTGGTTGGGAAGCGTTCGTGTTGGGTTACACGTTATAGAGCAAGGTACGACCACTGCATCGGTATATGTGAGTGTTACTGCTTTGTATCTAGCTTTGTCTTCTGAATAGTGGATATCTTGGGTTTGGCTGCCCTGGAGTGGTTTTTCTCTTAATTGAGTTTCCACTTCGTCAACAAAAATCTCTGTGTCATTTACTTTCCGCTGTGCTTTAATTTTTGTTGACACTTGTTGCACACACTTTACTTTTAGAAGTCATTTCAATTTTTCATAATCTTTTTTTTTTTGCCATGAATATCAAGATTCAGGAATTGAGAACCTTTGGTAAAGCTTTGTTCACCAAAAAATAAATTTTGATGTTAGGCTTTTGGGCTTTAGTATTTAATCTTTATTTTGATGTTAGGTTTTTATTTTTTTTATTTTTTTTGCATCACAGTGTATATATTGATAACAAAAAATATATAAATCATACTCTATTAACAAAATCTTTTATTGATAAGATACATACAAAAAATAATTTTTTTGTTGTTGTGTAGGTTTAGGTTTGGTTTTCCAATTGCTTACGTTCATTATTTGAGTTGTATGGTTCTTTGCTTTTGCCTATGTGATTGCAAATTATTATTATTATCTATTTATTTTTATAATCAATCTCCAAGTAATTCAATATATGTTGGAAAAGATCATGGATTTATTTCTTTGGTTGAGTTGCTTGGATTTCAGAAAAGCTACCTTTTGTTATTCAACCCACAGTTTTGCCAAAATAAAAAAGTCTCTAGCAAAGAATTGAGACCAATATCTGAAAAGTTCTTCTATATTTAATGAAACAATAAAACTAAGCCACAAACCTTTCAACAACACACAAACCAGGAAAACTCATTCGGTTTAATTTACCTTAATTTAATATGCATTCTTAATGAATCATTAGAGTAACTTTTCTCAAACCTCTTTTCTTAATAAAAACACTTAAACCTCCACTTAAGGAACGACTCATGTAATTTACACCAAAAATTGGCCAAACAACAAAACTTCATTTCATTAAAATATAATCCAAGCATCATCCAACAACACTTCAAAAGAATCATTTTAAAAACCATTTTCCACCAAATAATAAAATTCTCCAATCTTTGAAAATTATCCCATACCATATACACCCACACAACAAATACAAGGATCACTTGGCTATAACAAATAACAAGTATTTTTATGTTCTCTGTTTTTTTGAATTTTTCTAAAACAGAGAAAAATACAAGCCATTGTCTTTATATTTTTCTTCTTCTTTTTTCATCTACCCTAATACCATTAGGTAAGGTTGTGTAGTTGAAAATTTGAAATGCCATGAGATATTAACAAAATTGGCAAATAAATCCTATATGGGATTTGCACTTGTAGATACATTTTACCCTTGAATTTTTCTCTTTTGTTTGCTTTTCATTTTTTCCTTATAATTATCCCAAAGGTTTATGAGACTGCATCCAGAGATGAATTCATAGAACATAAAAATACAAGAGGGAGCATCAACAAACCCAACGAAAACCCATTTCAAAACCCATCAATACATCACTCCTCCACTCAACACTGCATAACAACCAAAAAACACCCCAAAACACAACACGTCAATTGATTCAAACACCATAATTCCAAAATATCCAATTGATGTAATATTAATAATTTACCACATCATAGAGCCAAAAAAAAAATATTGAGAGGTAGATACCTACAACTTTTAGCCGTACAGAGAGCGAAGAGGGAGAGACAGTGAGAAAAGAGAGAAAAAATATTTCAAAGTGGGAAGGAAAGGGGATGTGCTTCGCGGGAGAAATATCCCACGAGGCGTGGTCCTTAAAAACTTTTAGTAACATGCAAATCATTGTGATAAGTCTTGAAATATTCTATTCAAGACCCTTTAATTCACATATGTTATACCTAGTTTGTGTTGTAAATATAATATTTTGTTGTATTTTTGTGTTTTGTCTTATTTTCAAGTCTTAATTGAAAACTAATTCAAAACACTTGAATTAGACCTGAAAATACATCAAGGGTATTTTAGTCATTTCCAAAGTTCAAGATTGTTCCTACCAATTGAAGAATCGACTAAGGCAAGTCAATCGATCGACTTTATAATTGATCGACTGACACTTATCGATCAAAGAAAGAAATCAATCGGGCGAGATGCGATCGATCGAGACAGGGCAACCACGAGTGCTCTCGAGCGAAATGTGATCAATCGACTTTATAATCGATCGATCGATCAACTTCGGCGTCTTCCAGAAGATCAAATATTTCCAAATCTTTGTGCGATCCAAATCAAAAGTTGGATTTTGTGGACGGAAATGGACATCAACACTCTCTCTTTGTGCGGCTAGAATTGATTCTTAATAATATTTTGTAAATCCTAATTTCTATAAATATGAGATGATGGATTAGGGTTTAGGGGATGCATCTTTTGGGGGTTTCCATTTTCTTAAGTGTATCTTAGTTAATTTTAGTGCTTTTCATTTCCTTTGATGCACATTCTCTGGCCAAAATCCAGAAAGCACTTCTTCTTCCTTTTCTTCTTTGTTCTAGCTTAGTTTATTTTCCTTTTAATTTCTTTTTGTAATCCAAATTTTCTTAGATTAATATAGTGTTCTTAGTTTGTTCAATTCTTGTTTCCTTTACTGTTTTTCATAGATTAATGCTTAGATTAGATTATTTCATGTCTAGCTAAATCCGTTCTTAGGGTTTGATCGAAATCTTTTCCAAAAACCATGGAATGTTCTTAATGTTCTTAAGTTTTTCTTGATATGTTTAATGATTGTGTAAGACTAGAGGATCTCAAAACTCATGCAAAAAGGTTTTGTTTTCAATATTCCAATCCATTTATTCATGAAAAAGAGTTAAATTTGTCTATGAGCTTTCTTGATTTCTTGACTAAAACCAACGTTCTTAAAAGGGAACGATGTCTTTTGCAATAGTTCTATTTAACATGATATGTGTTTACTTATTAGAGTCACCTTATAGGGTATGCCAGGGAGCACCAGTCATTTCATATCTTTGGTAGTGTAAAACGTCTTTCCATTGTAATTTAATCTTTACATGGAATAGATCGGTGTGAAACTAAGATACCTTATCATTGTAGCCTAACTAGGGTGCTCATGTATTGTGTATGCTTATTGATGTGTGTTTTAATGAGTACTCGCAAGCGCACGAATCGTTTGCAATATAGTGTGTGCAAGTGCGAGGTCGAATCCACAGGGAAATGGTCAAATGTTGGTGTCTTGTTTAATCAACTTTATTTTAACCTAATTCCAAAGGTTTGAGGATTGATTCAAGAGTAAAAGACTAAACAAAAGAGATGAAATGAAATGTGTAAATTAAAAGGAACTAAGGCTAAGGAATCTACCAAACCAAATCCAACAACTCACACTTCTTGGTTTCTACTTGAACACCCAAAGAACATTAAGCTTAGGATGTCATTCAAGTTTCTCAACCACATATTCTAGAACCATTAAATGAATCCAACTCAAAGATAAATCACAAAGAGTACCCATTTGAAATCAAATCATCCAATATATCCATTCAATGAACAAATCACAATGGATATCATCATTCAAACCGATAAAACAATGTATCCATCGGTTGAAACACATTAAATATCCTATATCTACCAACAACCACATTCATTGCAAAAGATAAAGCATTTAAATGAATGGAACTTGAATAACAAATATGATATATCATAAAATGTGCAAGTATTATAACAAGAGTGTGAGTGTCATCAATGGAAAGGTTTCATCCTCAACCTTATTTGAGGTTACTAGCCTTCCATGACTAAAAACACCACAAGAAAATGAAGAACAACCATGGAAATAAAAGGAAAGCTTTACAAAAAGAAAGTGTCTAAGAACAAAAGCTACTGGAATACACTAAAAAATGCACAAAATTAAACCTAGCTACTGTTCTCTGAACTCTCTCAACAAGGAGGTATGGCTATGGCTTTTATAGAAGGAAATTAGGGCTAGAAACCCATGTAAAATGACTCCTCTAACCCCCTCTAGGGTTCCTCTCTTGCTAGAGACAACCAAGGTCATGCAACCAGCGTGTTCTGCGGCGAAAATCAGAGGGAGAACTGCTTTTTGTCATGGAGAAGCTCCTGATTGGGTGTTCTGGCGCGCTTCTGCAAAAGTAAGTTTTGGGAAATTTCGATCGATCGACTTTTATTCAATCGATTGACTTCGAACAAAATTCGATCGATCGACTTTTAAGTTCGATCGATCGAGTTCTTCAGAACTTCCGAATTTTCCAAGCAATTCCACATGAATTTTGCCATTCCTTACTTTTTAACCTACAAAACATAAAAACACAAAAACTAACCAAAGTATCAGAAAATAACAAGGCTAAAGGTCTAACTTATGTAAATCAATGGGTCCAAATACACAATATTTGGCACTCATCAAATACCCCCAAACTTACATTTTGCTAGTCCCTTAGAAAAAACAAAATCAAAGCATGAAACATAAGTCCTCTTTCGTGAGAGAAACGATTGCATTTAGCATATGCAACAAGCCTTTTAAACCCCTAGGACTCCCTAGTGGACGAGTGAAGTCTCGTGAGGGTTTGCCAGAAATGATATCCACAAACATAGAAGTACTGAATTATCAATTGAGCAACAATCATCATTCAAACACATGGTTCACACATCATGAGTATATTTAACAAAATGAATATCATATTATCATGTTATCAAAAATCGATCAACTCATAGATGGAAAATTGAGACAACACATGTTCAAAAGTGTAAGGTGTGAATAATATAGAGTCATGGGGTTTCGATTTTCCTCAAAGCACATATATCCAAAAATTCGCAGGACTTCCATCAAATAACCAAGGTTTATCTTACATTTATTATTATTTATTTATTATTTTTGTGTCGGCTGTGCAATGCTTGACTCCATTAAGCTTTCTAATTGACCCATGTAATGAGTGTTGGGCCAGTGACTCCCAAACCAGATGGTTCTAGGGCACTAGATGTAAAAATATCCCTAAGGGCTTAATTACTCAAGTCAAAAAGGCTACGAAGTCAAACTAGCCAAACAATCATCCAAGCTGAAATTCTCATCTTTTTACGTGAACACCCAATGCTTAATGAGGCAAGGGGCCCGGTTACTCAATGAGAAGTCAAATTGGTGATAATATTCTAAGCAAAAAAAAATTTTATATATATATATATAACAATAAGCCAAGGTTTCATCAACAAGTCATCCTACAAATCTCAAGATACATACCCCACAGAAACAATGCTAATGTGCTTGTGATAAACAATTTAAACATGTCAAATCTCTCTAATCCAAAGATAAGTCAAAAGATCTCAGATTTTAATGATATGCAAAATTCAAAATGTTAAACAAACCAATGAGATGCAAACCATAGTAAGATGTAACCATGCTCAACTAACAATAAGGTATATATATTAACAAGTATTAACAAAGCAAACATAAAATGAAAACAGACAGAAATGTCTACCCCACCCCCAAACTAGAATAACACATTGTCCCTAATGTGGCTAGAGATACAATATCGAAATGGTGATGCAAGTTGGGCACACTGCAAGAGAAGCGCTCCCCAAACTTGAACGGCAGACACTGTCCTGAAAATCACAACTAAAACACAAGAAATAAAATCAAATGATAAGGAAAAATGATGAGGGTTGCCTCCCACAAGTGCTAAGTTTTCAGTCTTCAGCCAGACTTTCCATCCTGATGTCAATCACTCCGAGTAACTCGGATCCTTTAAAAGGGTCGTCTCAACCTCCGAGCTTTGTAACTCCAAAAATGGCTTCAGTCGTTGCCCGTTCACCTTGAACGTGCTGCCATTTTTTGGATCCTCAATCTCAATAGCCCCATAAGAAAACACTGATCGAACTATGAAAGGGCCTGTCCATCGAGATCGGAGCTTCCCTGGAAACAGATGCAGACGTGAATTGTAAAGAAGGACTTTCTAACCGGGCTCAAAGAATCGCCTCAATATGTTCAGGTCGTGAACCTTCTTCATCCGTGCTTTTTACATCCTAGCACAATCATAAGCATCGTTCCTCAGCTCTTCCAATTCATTGAGTTGGAGCTTCCTCTGTGAGCCAGCCTTGGTGAGATCAAAATTCAGCTGCTTAATGGCCCAGTAGGCTCTGTGCTCCAACTCCATAGGCAGGTGGCATGCTTTCCCGTACACGATACGGTAAGGTGACATGTCAATCGGCGTCTTGAAAGCTGTCCGGTACGCCCATAATGCATCGTTCAACCGAAGAGACCAATCTTTCCTTGACGGGTTCACCGTCTTCTCTAAAATCCTCTTGATCTCTCTGTTTGAAACCTCCACTTGTCCACTCATCTGAGGGTGATAGGGAGTGGCAACCTTGTGCGTGATGCAATATTTCTTCATCAGCTGCTCGAAGACCCGGTTGCAGAAATGCTTTCCACCATCACTAATAATTGCTCGAGGAGTACCAAAACGAGCAAATATAGTGTCTTTTAAAAACTGAACCACAACTCTGTGGTCATTGGTCTTGCAGGCAACCGCCTCCACCCATTTGGACACATAGTCCACTGCAACCAGAATGTACAGATAGCCGAAGGAGAGTGGGAAAGGTCCCATGAAATCGATGCCCCAAACATCAAAGATCTCGACAATAAGAATGGGGTTGAGGGGCATCATCTTTCGGCGTGAAATACTCCCTAGCTTCTTACAGCACTCGCATGAAACACAATAAGTGTGAGCGTCTTGAAAGATGGTAGGCCAATAAAAACCACACTGCAAAATCTTTGTAGCGGTCTTCTTTGCACTGAAGTGGCCTCCACAGGCATGATCATGACAGAAGGAGATGACACTGGATTGGTCAAGCTCGGGAATGCATCTCCTAATAATCTGATCGGGACAATACTTGAACAAGTAAGGATCATCCCAGAAAAAATTCTTCACCACGGACATGAATTTGGACTTATCTTGGCGCCCCCAATGCAAAGGTATTTGACCGATGACAAGATAGTTCACTATGTCAGCAAACCATGGTGAGTGAGCATGAGCAATATGCATCAACTGCTCATCGGGGAAGGTCTCAGAAATGGAGACGGCTTCTTCCATGAAGTCCACGGTAATCCTCGAGAGATGATCAGCCACCACATTTTCGGAACCCTTCTTGTCCCGAATCTCAATGTCGAACTCTTGTAAGAGCAAAATCCACAGGATGAGGCGAGATTTAGCATCCTTTTTGGAGAAAAGATACTTCAATGCCGCGTGATCCGAGTAGATGATGACTTTCGATCCTAGTAGGTAAGATCGAAACTTATCCAGAGCAAATACTACTGCCAGCAGCTCCTTCTCAGTGGTCGAATAATTCAGCTGGGCATCGTTCTGAGTTCGACTTGCATAATAAATGACGTGGGGAAGTTTGTCAATGCGCTGCCCCAACACAGCTCCAACAGTGTAATCTGACGCGTCACACATGATCTCGAAAGGTGTACCCCAGCTCGGGGGCTGAATGATGGGTGTGGACGTCAAAATTGCCTTCAAGGCCCCAAATGCCTTCTTGCAGTCCTCGTCAAAAATGAAAGGGGCCTCCTTCACCAACAGTTTGCACAAGGGCCGGGTGATCTTGCTGAAGTCCTGGATGAATCGCCGATAAAATCTTGCATGGCCTAAAAAAGAGCGAAACTCTTTCACCGTCCGTGGGGGCGGAAGGTTGGATATTAGATCTACCTTCGCCTTGTCTACTTCAATCCCCCGACGAGAGATGACGTGCCCGAGCACAATTCCTTGTTGTACCATAAAGTGGCACTTCTCCCAATTGAGTACCAGGTTCTTCTCTTTACACCTCACCAAGACTAACGTGAGGTGGTGCAAACACTCCTCAAAAGATGACCCAAAAACTGAGAAGTCGTCCATAAATACCTCTAGGAAACGCTCCACCATATCAGAAAATATGCTGATCATGCACCGCTAAAAAGTAGCGGGTGCATTGCATAAGCCAAAGGGCATGCGTCGGTAGGCGAACGTCCCGAACGGACAAGTGAAGGTCGTCTTCTCTTGGTCTTCAGGGTCCACAGGGACCTGGTTATATCTAGAATAACTATCCAAAAAACAGTAATACTCGTGCCCGGCCAAATGCTCCACCATTTTATCAATGAACGGAAGAGGAAAGTGATCTTTCCTGGTGGCGGTGTTCAACTTGCGGTAGTCGATGCAGACTCTCCATCCAGACTGTACTCGAGTTGGGACCAACTCGCCTTCCTTGTTCTGCACGACCGTTACTCCAGCTCGCTTGGGCACGACATGAATGGGGCTCACCCATTTGCTGTCAGAGATTGGGTAGATGACTCCTGCATCCAATAACTTGATTACTTCTCCTCTGACGACTTCCTGTATGGTCGGTTTGAGCCTTCTTTGTGGCTCCCTCGATGGTTTGGTGTCTTCCTCCAGATGTATCTTGTGCATAACCACCGAGGGGCTGATTCCCTTAATATCCTCTATGGTCCAGCCTATAGCTTCTTTGTGCTCTCTCAATACATCTAACAATTTCTCCTCCTGAGAAGCATGTAGATCCGAAGCTATGATTACAGGAAAAGTTTCGGCTGGACCTAGGAACTTATACTTAAAATTGTCCGGCAGGGGCTTAAGATCCTTCTTAGGAGGCTCAGGTACTGTTCCCTCCTCTTCTTCCTTGCTCACCAGAGGAGCAAACTCTAAAAGGGCATTTGTTTGCTCAAGTAACTCATCCAAGTCTAGATCCTCTCCGAACTGAGCAAAGCATGCCTCCAGGGGGTCTTTGGTGCTTGATTCTTCCTCTATGATCTCCTCAATCAAGAAGGCATTTCCAATCTCATCACATTCCCTCGGCCTTTTGCTGATCTCAAAGATGTTCAGCTCCACTGTCATATTGCCGAAGGAGATCTTTATTACCCCCGTCCTACAGTTGATCAAGGCGTTAGCCGTAGCTAAGAATGGTCGCCCTAGGATTACCGGTATCTAAACTCCAACGTTCTGTACCGGCTCAATGTCAAGCACTATAAAGTCTATAGGGAAATAAAACTTGTCCACCTTAATCAAAACATCCTCCACTATTCCCCGTGGTATCTTAACTGACTGGTCAGCCAATTGCAGTGTCATGGAGATGGGCTTCAATTCTCCTAACCCCAATTGCAGGTAAACTGAATAGGGCAGGAGATTGACACTGGCTCCAAGGTCTAGCAATGCCTTCTCAATGTGGCTGATGCCTATTGTGCAGGAAATAGTAGGACATCCGGGGTCCTTATACTTGATTGGCAGCCTACATTGGAGGATTGAGCTGACTTGCTAGGTCAAGCAAACTCTTTTCGGGACATTGGTTTTCCGTTTTACAGTTACCAAATCCTTCAAGAATTTAGAGTAAGACGGCACTTGCTGGATGGCATCCAAGAACGGGATGTTGATCTGCACTTGTTTGAACACCTCCAGGATGTCCTCGAACTTTCCTCCCTTCTTTGGCGCGAGAATTCTATCAGGGAATGGCGCCTTAGGTATGAATGACCTAGGAGGAGTCTCTATGGTTGGAGCTAATGTAGATGGCTCAGCATCTCTCTTCTCTACGCTCCTGCTTCCTTGTTCTTCTTGTGCAGCAGGGTTCTCCTCTGGGTGAACCACTTGGTTGTCTACTTGTTTCCCTGATCTCAGTGTGACAACGGCTTGCACATGCTCCAGCCCATGCACTGCATTTGATGAACTTCCCTTATGGAACTGCAACTTTGGATTTGGCACAGGCTGACTAGGGAGCTTTCCCTTCTCTGTCTCCCCCAGGTGACTAGTAATTTGCCCGATCTGGGTCTCCATCTTGGCAATAGTTTAAGTGTTCACCATGGTAGCATTATTCACGTCATTGATGGATTGGCCTGTGAGCTGGATGAAAGCTTTAAGAGTGTCTTCCAAAGAAGACTGTGAAGAAGAGGTAGAGGCTTGAGTAGGGGCTTGGTATGATGGTACTGGCTGGGATGGACGGCTTTGATGGTGAACCGGCTGATGAAATCCAGGGGGGTATTGAGTAGGGGATTGGTGAGGAACTCCCCCTTGAGTCATAGGCTGGTTCTGCTTCCAAGAAAAGTTAGGGTGGTTCCGCCACCCTGGATTGTATGATTCGGAGAAAGGTCCATTGGCTTGCTTCCTATAGTCGTTGAAAGCGTTCACTTGCTCCATTGGTGACTCGACAAAAGCCGGCAATGATGGGCAAGTCTGTGCTAAGTGCATGGGACTAGCACAGATGGAACAGCAGTCAACATGGAATGGATTGGCAGCATTCATGGATTTGCTAACCACTAGGGCTTCGACCTTTTTGGTGAGGGCATCTATCTTCATTTTTAATTCTATATCCTCCTTAACCTCATAGATGCCTCTCTTCTTCTGAATGCGAGCAGCTTTATCTCGACAGCTTGAAAAATCCCACTGTTGGGAATTGTCGGATAACTGATCTAAGGTCCTATATGCTTCCTCTCCCGTCAAACTCAGAAATGCGCCTCCATTCATCGACTCGATCATGCTACGGTTGGATTGAGTTAATCCTTGATAGAAAAATTGCACTAGTCTCCACTTCTCGTATCCATGAGGAGGGCACTTAATCAGCATATCTTGAAATCTTTCCCAACTCTCAGAAAATTTCTCATCTTCTTCTTGAGTAAATGAGCTTATCTCCTTCCTACATTCATTGACTTTGGACATGGGGAAGAATTTGTTGTAGAATTTGTTTAGCAAGTTCTCCCAAGAAGTGATGGAATCAAGCATGTTTGAATCCAACCATGCCTTGGCCCTATCATGGAGTGAGAAAGGAAATAGCCTAAGATGCACAGACTCTTCAGAAAAATTTTGAAATTTGAAGGTGGCACAGATGTCTTTGAATTTCTTCACATGGCTATAAGGATTTTCGAGGTCCAAGCCATGGAATGCGGGTAGGAATTGGATGACATGAGGCTTGAGGTCAAAGTGAGTGGCATTGGTTGGGGGTAACACTATACATGAAGGAGAATTTGTTGCAACGGGTGCAAACAAATCCCTAAGTGTCCTAGTATGATTAACGTTTTCTCCCCGATTCCTCTCATTCTCATTCGCATGCATGTTATCTCCCATCTCAACAGAATTTCTAAACCTTCTCCTAAGAGTTCTTTCAATTTCGGGATCTAAAGATGTCAAGTCTAGGTTCAATGATCTTCTACCAAGCATACACCAAGCATACACAAATGTTTAACCAAAAGACAAACAAAAAATAAAAAAAAAGAATTTGCTAATGGGGAACAAAGTTCTCCAAAGTACAATCTAGGCTAATTCCCAGGTAGGTGAGGGGGGTCACATTAGACACACTTAAATCCCAAGACCTTTCCTTGCCAGAATTCGCCTTGTCATTGCCCTTAGATAGCTAAGTAGACCCACACTAGCAAAAAAAAATGTTTTTTTTTTTTTTTATCAAAAGAAAAATAATACAACTAAGATAAAAAAAAAAAAAAAAAAAAAAAAAAAAAAAAAGGTAAAGACTAACAAAAATGCATACAATTTACACAAAGATAGCAGCAAAAGTAAAAATAAGAATACTTACAAATTGGGACCAAAAAGAATTTTTGGTAAAAATTTATGCTATTAATCTTATCCAGGAGCTGCCTTCTGAGTTGAGGTCGATCGATCGAATATAAAATCGATCGATCGAAAATGTAGTAGATCGATCGAATATTTGAAATTGTGCAGGAACAGAAACAGAAACAGAAACAGGAACAGAACAGAAACTCTCTTTCTTTCTTTTTTTGGTTAGAACAAAATAAAACAAATTGAGGGTAATTTGAAACACAAACTACACAGAATTTGAACTAAATTATAATGAACTAAAAGAAAATTAAACAAACAGCAAAATACTATTAAACAGAAACAAATTATGAACTAAAAGAAGTACTGGAACAGAGATACTTACCCAGTTCCGAGCTGCTGCTGTACAGAAAATTCGTTCGATCGATCAACTTTATATAATGCAGATGTTAACTCGACCGATCGAAACTCGATCGATCGAATTTATTTTCGATCGATCGATTCTTCAGGGCACCCAGTAAGTTGCAGAAGCTGCAGAACAGATCCGGGAAAAACAAAGAAAGAACTTAGAATGCAGAACATAAGCTAAACAACAGAAAAATGAAACAAAAATCTATCTAACTAGTAGAAAAACAAAATCAATCAAACAAAAACCAATTTTTGAACAGATTTCCCCGGCAACAGCGCCAAAAACTTGATGTGTGTTTTAATGAGTACTCGCAAGCGCACGAATCGTTTGCAATATAGTGTGTGCAAGTGCGAGGTCGAATCCACAGGGAAATGGTCAAATGTTGGTGTCTTGTTTAATCAACTTCATTTTAACCTAGTTCCAAAGGTTTGAGGATTGATTCAAGAGTAAAAGACTAAACAAAAGAGATGAAATAAAATGTGCAAATTAAAAGGAACTAAGGCTAAGGAATCTACCAAACCAAATCCAACAACTCACACTTTTTGGTTTCTACTTGAACACCCAAAGAACATTAAGCTTAGGATGTCATTCAAGTTTCTCAACCACATATTCTAGAACCATTAAATGAATCCAACTAAAAGATAAATCACAAAGAGTACCCATTTGATATCAAATCATCCAATGTATCCATTCAATGAACAAATCACAATGGATATCATCATTCAAACCGATAAAACAATGTATCCATCGGTTGAAACACATTAAATGTCCTATATCTACCAACAACCACATTCATTGCAAAAGATAAAGCATTTAAATTAATGGAACTTGAATAACAAATATGATATATCATAAAATGTGCAAGTATTATAACAAGAGTGTGAGTGTCATCAATGGAAAGGTTTCATTCTCAAACTTAGTAGAGGTTACTAGCCTTCCATGACTAAGAACACCACAAGAAAATGAAGAACAACCATGGAAATAAAAGGAAAGCTTTACAAAAAGAAAGTGTCTAAGAACAAAAGCTACTGGAATACACTAAAAAATGCACGAAATTAAACCTAGCTACTGTTCTCTGAACTCTCTCAACAAGGAGGTATGGCTATGGCTTTTATAGAAGGAAATTAAGGCTAGAAACCCACGTAAAATGACTCCTCTAACCCCCTCTAAGGTTCCTCTCTTGCTAGAGACAACCAAGGCCATGCAACCAGCGTGTTCTGCTGCGAAAATCAGAGGGAGAACTGCTTTTTGTTATGGAGAAGCTCCTGATTGGGTGTTCTGGCGCGCTTTTGCAAAAGTAAGTTCTGAGAAATTTTGATCGATCGACTTTTATTCGATCGATCGACTTCGGGCAAAATTCGATCGATCGACTTTTAAGTTCAATCGATTGAGTTCTTCAGAACTTCCGAATTTTCCAAGCAATTCCACATGAATTTTGCCATTCCTCACTTATTAACCTACAAAACATAAAAACACAAAAACTAACCAAAGCATCAGAAAATAACAAGGCTAAAGGTCTAACTTATGTAAATCAATGGGTCCAAATACACAATATTTGGCACTCATCACTTATTAGGATGTTTTATAGAGTAGTAAGCTAAAGAGCATCAATCTCCCACACCTTTGGTAGTATAATTGTTTTTTCATTGTAGTTTAAATCTTTATGTTGTAAGTGATTGATGTAAAACTAGGTGCTTTATCATTACGTCTTAACTAAAGTATTTTCATGTCGAGGTCATTGTAATGGTTGACGCCCATTACGCACTCATATAATGCATGTTAGGAAGATCCATATAGACTTTAAGCATTCCATTGGTTAAGGATTTGATAAGATCATTACCATAAGGTTGTTTTCATTTTCTTGTTTTTATCACTTTACTTGTTATAGCTTCAATTCTACAACCCTTTTAGATTAAATACGCTCCTTGAATATCCCGTTACGCAAAACAACCCCCCAATCTCTGTGGTTCGATAACCCTTACTATAGTACAATTGATTCATACTATTGCGAGTGGTTAACTCATATAAATTTAAAATCCACGTACAAAGTCGTCTAGACTCGACGTACCACACTGCACGTTACTACAGTAATAACATGATAATAAATGCACGTGAAACCCTTTGCACGTTACTATTTTATATATATTATACAATATTTTATTTACATTTACATGTATATATATACTTAAGTACAATGTGCAATGTATAATATGTATAACGTAGAATCCTATACTTATACTTTCTAATTATACATTATACATTATATACTAATGAAAAAAGAATAAGGTATATATATAATGTACATTTACATTATACTTAGTACACAATATAAATGTACAACTACTAAGTACACAATACATTAGTTAATTGTATACCAATCCTATGTAATTATACATTATATACATTATATACTAATCCTTATAATGCACTTATATACCAATCCTAATTAAGCACTTATACATTAGGTAATTGTATACCAATTCTAATCACTTACACAATACTAAGTATACAACTTATAATGTATATCAATATATGTATAATATATGTACTTGTATATCAATACTAAGTATACAACTAACTTATATATTGTATATCTATCCTATGCACTTAACCATTATACTTAAACATTATACCTTGTATACCGATCCTATGCATTTAGACATTATACCTTGTATACCGATCCTATGCACTTAGACATTATACGTTGTATACCGATTTTATGCACTTAGACATTATACTTACCCAATTATATGTTGTAACCGATCCTATGCACTTAAACATTATACTTACCCAATTATACCTTGTATACCGATCTTATGCACTTAGACATTATACATTGTATATCGATAGGGCTAGCAAAACAGGTACCCAACACAACCCGTTCACGACTCGCTAAGACCCGCGACCAGTTTAAGCTAGACCCAAACACGACCCGTTTATGTTAAAGAATCGGGGCTCCAGACACGACATGAACACGATAATTTCACGGGTCACCTGATACGACCCGTGAAACCCGTTTAACATAATGGGTCGTATCGGGTCGACACGACCCACGACCCGTTTAGTAGCATCCTCTGGAAATACAGGATTTATATAACACCCACTTCCTATTTCAAACCCCCTACCCCGGCTAGTTGAGGAACTATCTGTAAAAACCAATGAATGTAAGGTAGCTGCGATTCGGGAACCTGAAGTGGTGAAGTGTGAATCATAAAATTGAATGGTGGATCGCTCAACTGAATGGTGGATCTTTTTTCTTTTCTATGTATAAAAAAAAAATGAGATCACTTAATTACAAAAGAAAATTACTATAAAATCAAATAATCAAATCATTTCATGTCAAAATGCTATAAAAAATTAAAAATGAAAATCAACTATTAACATACCAGCGGTACCGGATGCGACATCAGCGGAAGAGAGAGAGAGAGAGAGAGAGAGAGCGGCAGAGAGACGGGGAGAGCGTTGGCAATTGGCAGCGAGCGCCGAGCGTTGGCAATCGGCAGTGAGCGGAGAGCCAGAGAGGCTAGAGAACAGAGACTAGAGAGAGAGCGTCGACTCGAGCGGGTCCAGGCGTCCAGCAGGACTGGGGGAGGAAGAGGAAGGGGCGGTGGCGGGGCAGGGTGGAGCTGAAGAAGAAGAAGAAGAAAATGGAAGAAGAAGAGAAGGGCGGCGGGACTGTCGAAGTGATTCAGCTGAAAGAAAAAGTTAGGGTTTTGAATTTGATAGTTTTGATTTTTGAACTTTTGTGTTTTCACTGTTTTGTGACTTTTGTCACTTTGTGTTTTCGGGTAAAAGCTTAAAACATAAAATCAGAAATAAGTTAAATAACTAAGCCCATTCCCGAATTTTCCGGAAAAAAAAAATAAAATAAAAGAAAATAAAAGAAAAGAAAAGTTAATCGTGTTTGGCAAGTCGCCCACGGGTGACCTGCCAGACTGAGTTAAACGGGTCATAAGCGGGTCGACCCGTTTAAGGTAGACCCAAACCCGCTAATTTCGTGTCGTGTCGTGTCAAAATTGCCAGCCCTAATATCTATCCTATGCACTTAGACATTATATATTGTATACCAATCCTATGCACTTACACATTATACTTAGACATTATACATTTTATATGTACTGACCTATGCACTTAAACATTATATATTGTATATATACCAAACCTATGTACTTAAACATTATACATTGTATATGTACTGGCCCCCGTGAAATATCCCTATAATACTCCTGCCATGTGTCTTTTTACAATTAAATAAATAATTAAATAAATAAATCAAAAAATTTAAAAATAAATAAACTAAAGTTTTACTTCTTATTTTTATTTTTTATAATATATATATATATATATATATATATATATATATATATATATATATATATATATATATATATATATATATATGTATATGGATGTTTGGGGTGGCACTATTTTCCAACCGCAACCAGATCTTCCCAACAACCCTCCGGTCACCACCTTTTGCAACGCCGTGATTTTTTTTAAAAATTTCATAATTTTTTTAATTTTTTTTAAAAATTTGTTAAATTTTTTAAATTTTAAAATTTTTTTAATTGAAAAATGACACGTGGCAAGGGTATTATGGGGATACTTTGCCAAAATGCGCATTTTTCAAAGGTTATGATAGTTTGGGGGGCCATCCGGAGAAAAAATAGTAGTTTGAGAGGCTAAATTGTATTTTTTCCTATTTAAATTAAAAAAAAAAAAAAAAAAAAAAAAAAAAAAAAAAAAACAGTGGCAACAGTTTTGAATAATTGCAATAAACTAGTAACGTGCATTTACTTGCACGTTACTATTATTAAAATATAGTAACATGCTTTTTATTCGCACGTTACTATTTATACAAATTAGCAACGTGCAGAGAACTGCATGTTACTAAAATAATAAACTAGTAACCAAAGTTGAAGAAAGTTGAAACTTGAAACTGATCATTTTGTGAGAAATTGGTTTGTAAGCAAAGAAATAGAATATGCCAGCACGTTACTATTATGTTTTTTCTTTTTCTTTTTTCTTTTTCTTTTTTTTTTTTTTTTTTTTTAATGTAATGCATTTTTTTTATGGATTTGCCTTCCATGTTTGATTCCATTCATTCCGTATTTGTCTTCTCTTGCCTTTGGTATTTTTTTATATTTTATGTGCGTTAATATAATGTCTTCTCTTGCATTCCATATATATATATTTGTCTTCTCTAAAATCTGAGTATTGATTAAAATTAATTCATAATATAAAATTTCAACACACAAGATTAGCTTACTGCAAAATAAAATTTTCGGCTTCATTTATTTATTTTTCTTTTTGTCAAAACATAAACATTAACCAACAACCCAAAATATAAGTTATACAACTCTTAAAAACTTAAAATGTTACATCAAAACACTATTTCAAAACAAAAATGAAAATATATGTACTTTTAAATTCAGTGATCAGTCATTGCACAACGTATTTGGACTTGACATTCTCGTATGTTCTCAGGCCAGTTTTCAATTGAAAATAATTCAAACTGAATAAAAACCATCAGGATCATCTTATATTCAAAGGATTTAAAATCTTGTTTAATTTACAAGCTTGGCAAAAGGCGGATTTAGCCACTGGCTCAGAAAATCTGGTTTAAGTAACCTGTTCGGCTTGTCAACCAAATATAATAAATTTAACAAATAATTAAAGAAAAAAAAAACGTGTTTACAGCACCATCTTTAAAACAAGGATAAACTACACCTATTGGCTACACTTCTAGATCAACTTAAACCTTGTTGCAATTCTTCTCAGCAGCTGCAATGTAAATACTCCAATAATCAAGTTAGATTCCTTTAATCAATAAAAAGCAATCACAGAATTAGTATAATATTTTAACTAAAAGCCAATCTGAGTATTGATTACAATTAATTCATAATCCATATTCAGATTTGGTTACAATTCATAATCTGAGTAATAAATTATAGTTCGAACATCATAAAATAACAAAAAGAGAAGACACGTACTTAAAACCTTTTTCAAATGAAATTTTATGAAAACTAGCCAAAATGTCGTGATTATTTATCATTTATGGATGCAGTGTTAGAAATATTCAACATATTTGCTTAAATTAACATGCGCAGCGGAAAACGAATAAGACAGGATTCAGGCTTACCTCTAGCCATATTTGCTCAAGCGTCTCCACGATCCATCTGAAGAACAAAAAAAAAAATTATTTGAGGGATCTTCTAACCTATGCCTATTGCTTGATGGCTGTACTGATGGTGTACACAGGCACTCTATTTATAGGCTAGGTTAGGGACCCTCAAATGGTAAACACCGTATTGTTTCCTTCCATCAAGGAAACAATATCGTTAATTGATTTTTTTAAAATCAATTAACCGATTCCATATTTACGGTAATCTAAATTAATAGAAATAACCATAATACCGATTCCATATTTACAGTAATCTAAATTAATAGAAATATCCATAATACCGTATATGTTTATTAAAAAATAATAAACATAGTAAACACCGTAAATGTGATATAAAGGCCACAACCAAAAAAGGAATATAATATATATTACATTCTCCCACTTGGACTTTATAACACATGACCATATGGTATTAGGTTCTTTAGTTTTGGCCAATCCTTTTATGGAATCCTCCCACTCAGATAAGAAATGTTTCACACGAATCATGGCGGTAAAACCATTATAAAATTAGGTCGTCCCTTCCATGTATCACGATGTAAAACACTTCTTACATGAGTACCTTATGGATAATCAAGCTTTATGAATGAACTTCATATAAGTCATTCGGGTCCAACTTTATTTATCCTCATGGATAAAATAACAAATGTGCACAAAAAATCTTTATTATAATAACTTTATGTCTATAGACCAAAAAGAGACAAACCAAGCGAAAATGAATTAATGAGTCTCATATATTCCGCATGACTTTATTCTTTCTTTACCGGTAAACTTTAAATCATGAGATCCGCAATCATTAATTCAGTACTTATATGCTCAATAGACCCTTTATGTCTCTTAATGTTATCTCTCGTACTGAGATACTTGATGTCGATTTACTTCTGCTTCTACTCTTTATTCTTATAAAAGAAGATTATAGTAAAATTACCGCAGAGTATCTTTATGGTCTAACTGTAAAATCGACAAGATTGAGACTTTCAACAAATGTCTCAACCATCATGCCTGTGTACTAAATTCATAGCACGCTAGACTTTTAGCTTTCTTGGTAGACGTAGCAACTATAGTCTGCATACTGCATCTCTAGGATATATCCTTCAATAAAAAGATATATACCCTAAAGTAGACTTTCTACTATCTACACAATCAGTAAAACTCAAATCTGAACAACTAACCACATTCAAATGGAAAGTGTATCCTTAGGTTAAGTTGTACTTCTTGGTTCCTTGCATATACCGCAAGACTTTATTTGCAGCACTTTATTGACTCAATATACTTATTGTCAGTCATATGGTTATGTATAATGCAGACACTTAAAACTTTTCATCTGCCCTTATTCCAATACCTTTTGGGACATTAATCTGTATTTAATTAGTCCCTCTTAATTGCTACTGAAGGTGCAAATCCTTCATTCTAAATTTTGCTAAAACTTTTTCAATGTAGGCCTTCCGAGACAATGTTAATATTCTTTATGTCTCTGTGAATCTCTATGTCAAAAGACATAAGAGGTTTCACACAAATCCTTCATTTCAAAGTTTTGTGAACTTTATGTAGCAAACCTAAATCACCACTTGCAAATATAGGACTAGAAAGATTACTGTACTCCCACTGACCTTAAGGTATATATACTAATCAACAAGGTTTTCTATAAACAATAACCTTGTAAAAAGTATCTTACCATTGAGAGATCTATCACAGCCCATAAATAGAATTCTTTAATTTGCAAGCTTTCTGACTGTTATTTATAAAACCTTTTGATTGTTTCATGTAAACCTCGTCCTTAAGATCCCTATTCAGAAAAGTTGTTTTCGCATCCACTTGATGTAGCTCTGGATCAAAAATAAGCTACTAATGCTATGATCATCTTGATGAACCATCCTTAGACACTAGAGAGAATGTTTCACGATAATCAATGCCTTCCTTATGAGTAAAACCATTGGCTACGAGTCTAGCTCGACCTTTCAGCCATGGACTTAACTCTCACTTCATGGCACTGAATCTCAATGAGGAGTTTTCTCCATTCATAGCATGTGAAAACAAATTTGGATCATCTTTATGTCCAATGTCAACATCAGACTTTGGGAGATATACAACATGATCACTAAGAATTGTTGATCTACTTATTCTATAGGATTTTCTTAATTCTACTTCCTCTGCATTTTGCAATGGGAGAATAGATTTTGAACCTGTTCTGTATGAGTTGGTTGTTCTAGAAGTGATTGTGGCTCAGGATAATCAATCTGATTTTCCCTGAATACAATCAATCATCCTTTATGAGGAGGAGATTTGGCCAACTCTAGTGCTTCCTCAAATTCCAATTTATGTGAATGAGCACTCCCACTAGGTTCCGCATCCTCTAGAAATTTTACAATCAACAACTCTAGGATTATATGAAGGATAATAAAACATTAAAACCCTTTAAAGTTTACTAGATAGCTTATAAAAGATCCGCTGGTCGTCCTTGAATCTAATTTTCTAAGGTGAGGATTATAAGTCCTCTCCTTAGCAAGGCAACCCCATATGTGTAAATAATTTAAACTAAGCTTCCATCTATTTCATACTTTAAAAGGTGTCTTAAGGACAACCTTAGATGGAATCCTGTTTAACATATACACAATGGTCTTCAAAGCTTTACTCTATAAGGGTAATAACAGATTAGTATTACTAATCATTTCCCCTTTTGTGTGTACCTACCTTAATACTCTATACATATATTAGATCTTATGATCTTCATATTGTTTCTCTTCTTCTTCCTTATAGGTATTGAAAGCATTCAATACCCCAGCTTTAATATTTAGAAGATAGAGATACATAAACTTTATATGGTCATCACTAAAAGAGATAAAAATATCTCCGACCATTTAGGCAATGAGTATGAAAAGGTCAACACCTTTCAATGTACATGATCTCAAGAATCTCAAAAGGCTCTCTTCGGCACCTCTAATGGTCTTGTTGGTATGCTTTCCCTTATGCAGTCCACACAAGCACCAAAGTCAGTAAATTACCGACTTTTATTTTCTGTATGGAGATGTATTTCAATCTCCAAAACCATAACAAGAGCATTTTTAAATTCTCAAAAACTCTACTTTACGTCAACATCAGTATGCAAAAATAAACAAATAATTTTGTTTCAAAATTGGGATGTAGGTCAATTTTAAATAGACTTTAAATAAACCCCAACCAATATTCCACCAAAAATAAGAAAAATTTCAAGTTTAAAATTTCAAGTTTAAAATAAAATTGAAATTTTTAATAAGCCAAACTAGAAAATAGATTTCAAAAGGATTATGGAATATAAATCATTTTTTAGGTCAAAATTATAACTGAATTTTAAAATTAACTTATAGATCCCAACAAGCTCAAATTATAAACACGTGTTATCCATTTTAAAAAGGACTCTGCATTTGTGTTGACAATGTGGATTGTTAAACCATAATCAATCCACAATATATTTGATTGAGTTACTAAAAGAGATTCACGACATACTAGATATGGAGATTATCTTTATTTTAAGCCATTTCTTATACTTCATGCAATCTTTCTTTATATGCCCTTAATTTTCCTTATTGCATGAGAAACATGTATCTTGATTGCCATAATACTTTATTGGCATCTTATTCTCATGCTTTAATTGTTGGGCATGATTGCACTTATCGGTCTTTCCCTTAACATGAGTAATCATGTGAACACTTTATGGATTCTCTCATATTCTTGAACACACATGGTTAGAAGTTTGTTTACTAACCATTTATCCTTACGTGTGTTACAAGATGAAAATTCTACACTTAGAAGAGAGAATTCAAAAATGAAATAGACCAATAATGATTCAAAAAATCTCAATCTTTAGGGACTTAAGCTAAGCTATAATATCCTTCATTCCCATAATGAGATTATAAACACTTTAGAAACTGTAAAAGGTTTGTCTTTAAAGGTTTTTTTTTTATTAGGGTGCTGGGCCAAGTTTTGTTTGAACTTACTAAATGTTCCTAAACAACCTTTATAAAACTTTGGCTCTAAAACATTCAGGAATAAATCCCTGATGACTTTAGTGACATGAGATTTCATGAACATCTAACTTAAGTGATTAAATCACTCCCACCGTTCATGCTTAATAATCTCACGTGGCGTACTTAATTCCGCGAGAGTAGGTGGTTTGTCCACACGGAGCACCAAATTTTTAACACCCCAAATGAAAAAGCATATTAATATTTTTTCAGTCAGAAAAAATATTACCTTAAAGTATTGGAATATAAAACTACCAAGGTAGAGTAATATGAATAGCTGCAATAACCCAAAAATAAAATAAATACTTTAATGCTATGAATTAACTTTATTTTAAATTAGCCAATGCCAATTTAAATAGTAAATTTCAACCTACCTGTGGGCAAAGGTTGCATCGCGCATGAAATTTACTCTTTATTAATAAGACTAAGGCAAATTTAAATATTAAAAAATAAAATTCTCCGTACCTGTGGGCAACCGAAAGAAATTTTACTTTTAATACTAAATTTGTTATCTTATTCTAATTAAGTCATAAAAATAAAAACTTCCCTGCGGGGATAAGTAATTAAATTTATGAATTAATTACAAGACAATGTTAACTTTATTTTAAATTAGCCAATGCCAATTTAAATAGTAAATTTCAACCTACCTGTGGGCAAAGGTTGCATCATGCATGAAATTTACTCTTTATCAATAAGACTAATAAATTTAAATATTGAAAAATAAAATTCTCTGTACCTGTGGGCAACCGAGAGAAATTTTACTTTCAATACCAAATTTGTTATCTTATTCTAATTAAGTCATAAAAATAAAAAATTCCCTGTGGGGATAAGTAATTAAATTTATGAATTAATTACAAGACGATGTTAATTTTTCTATATGAAGTTCACGTGTACGATCTTTATGCAATTATTATAAAATCGAGATGCTGTGGCTCTCCCAAAATCATAATAATCACTCTGCAGTTTATGAACATCTAATAAAATTCTTTATGATGTTCTTATGTGTAATCCTGATGTAATTATCATTAAAAATCGGGATGCTATGGCTCCCCAAAATCATAATGATAATTTCGTGTGTGTAATCTTGATGCAATTGTCATTCAAAATTGGGATGTTGTGGCTCTCTCAAAATTATCATAATAATTGCTACTTCATTAACATCTAATGACTTTATAGATGCCCACAAATGACCCTAGGAATAAGACAAACCAACACGTAAATGAGGTAAATAACATTCTCCAAGGTGCAAGCAGATGAGCTCCCAGGAAAGTGAGGGGGGTCACACCGGACACATTTAAATCCCAAGACTTTCCTTGCCAGAACTTTCCCCGACATTGCATTCTTAGATAGCGTCATAAACCCACACTAACATATTAGGTTTTGCTAATTATCCCTTAGGTCTAGGCATCAACCAATTTATATTTAAACAATATAAATTTAACAATTAAAAAATATTCCTCAATTTATGTATTAATACACAGTACTGTAAATAATAAAGGGAATAAAATCTTAATGTGAAGGCATAAAACCAGGCTTAGCTCAATGGTTTGAAGCTTGTCACTTTATGGACATGAAGGTCCCAAGTTCGAACCCCATATGAGCCAAATCTTTTATTTTATTTAAATGCTACTGTAATGGGCTACTATATTGGGTTGAGCTTCTGGGTCACAAGACTCCAAATGGGCTACTGTATTTGGGCAATTGGGTCAACCCACTTAATCGGGTCAGGCCTCTGGGTCTATGTATAGAGCTGGCCCAAACTAGGTCAGCCCACTTAAATAGCCCAAAAACTGCATGGGTTTTAAAAAACCCTACCCGAAAAATATATCCAACCCAGAAACTTTAATGAGTCGAAACCCTACCCAGTCACCAACCAACCCGACCCGTAATGTTCCAGATGGGTTGAAAGCCCTAAAAATGGAACCCTAGCCGCCACCCCTTTATGAAAATACCCATATCAAGATAACAACAACTCAAAATTAGGCAATATATCACAATACACAGAATAGTGATAAAAAAAAGTTATATCAAGGGTTTTTCACAAACAGTACGTGAACAACAAATATTCACAAAATAATCGCTAATGCGTTTCTATCATATCACAAAAGACGAAATATTGCTCAAACAATATTGACAAACAGAAGTGAACAATACGAAATAGTATATACTTGATTCAATATTGATAACAAAAAAAAATACTTGATTCAATATTGATAACGCATAGTAAAATTATATGCTAAGCAAAATAGCACAGAGGCTGGCTCTGATACCACATGTTAGAAATATTCAACATATTTGCTTAAATTAACATGCGCAGCGGAAAACGAATAAGACAGGATTCAGGCTTACCTCTAGCCATATTTGCTCAAGCGTCTCCACGATCCATCTGAAGAACAAAAAAAAAATTATTTGAGGGATCTTCTAACCTATGCCTATTGCTTGATGGCTGTACTGATGGTGTACACAGGCACTCTATTTATAGGCTAGGTTAGGGACCCTCAAATGGTAAACACCGTATTGTTTCCTTCCATCAAGGAAACAATATCGTTAATTGATTTTTTTAAAATCAATTAACCGATTCCATATTTACGGTAATCTAAATTAATAGAAATAACCATAATACCGATTCCATATTTACGGTAATCTAAATTAATAGAAATCTCCATAATACTGTATATGTTTATTAAAAAATAATAAACATAGTAAACACCGTAAATGTGATATAAAGGCCACAACCAAAAAAAGGAATATAATATATATTACATGCAGAGGAATTCTTTGCTCCATGGTAAAACTCCCTTGACGGAAGAGAAGATCATTTCCAGGATTAAATGGGGAGTGAAGATTGGAATGATAGCAAAATTTCCTTTGACTTTCTCTTGTAGTCGGTGATAGTTGAATGTTGCTGTTTCGTTCAGTTTTTTTGCTAAGTGTTGTTGCTGTGTTTATAGCTTGTTGTGTTTCTCTTTGGAACACTTGCTTTCTGTTGATGTGTAGAGTTTCTCTGCTTGTGGTTCTGAGCTTAGCAGTGTTGTTGTATTGCTGCTACAGTTTGATGTAGTGCAGTTAGGGAGATTGTTCCTAAACAGGTGTCTTGATTCCAGTATCTACTGAAGAGTTTGTACTGTTTTGTTTGAGCTTTATATAGAGTTTTATTCATAAAAAAATAAAATGTCGTGATTAAAATTGTCACCACCATATCAAAGCATCACAAATTATCACCGCTATACCATTCTTTCTCTTTGTTACAACTACACAATATATTATTATTATTTCTTAAATTCTAAATATATTTATCAATCTAAACTGTGAAAATTTAATCATTTTAAAATATCTAAGATATTTTATTGCAAGCAAAATCTCGAAAATTGATGATTTTTTTTTTTTTTTTAACTGCACTTCTAAAAGATTATATTTCTGTAGTAACTTCTAGTATCATAGAAATATAAAACTTGACTACGTTTATTGTGGACTGGTTAAATATTGGTTAGCATTTGACAATCAATTAAGGAAAGAAACCTAGTTTGTTTGAAATAGAGATATTTTGGTGTGTTTGGCAATAGGATTGAATCAAGATTCTTCTCTATTCTTCTCTATGTTTTTCAAAAATAAATTATATTTTATTCAACTTTTTTAAATTTTTTTAAATTTTATCTCACAAAAATTCGTACAATAAGTTAGAATTGATTTCTAATTTCAAAAAATTCAATTCCCATAAAAAATAATAAAAAAAAAAAAATAACAAAAAAGATTCTTAAATTCTTAAGGCAATGATGCCATTCTAGTGGATGCCGTCGTTGACGTTCGCGCATGGCATTTGAATCACTTCTATTCTGTCTTTTTCGATCGTTAATATGTCAAATCTTTATAACCCAAATGAGGTTTGTATATATTTAAGTGGGTCGTATAAATTTATCAATGACCTTTAATTTGTTCAGTCTCGATCTCATAACCAGATCGAAGAGAAGACACTCAAAAATTGATAAAAATATATAACAATGACACCTGAAGGCTCAAGGAAGCATACAGATATGCTCTCATGACCTCATCCCTTTTGCACTCCACTTATCTTATTTGCTAGGAGAAAGCACGCCAATAGGCAATACGCTATACCACCTTAGATTCAACCTCTCGTAGAACTGCATTTCAGGATATATATATATATATATATATATATATATATATATATATATATATATATATATATATATATATATAAAAGTAGAGTGGTGGATCATATATATATATATATATGAAAAAAACAGGGACGGAGCCATAAAATATTTTGGGTAAGGGACTAGCCACCAAGGCATGAATTACAAATATATTAAAATCAAAGCATGAATAAAAAATATATTAAGACTAAAGTTGAAATAAATATATAAAAATGAATATTCTCAATATTAACAACCATAATATCTAAATTACAATACCACTTATATTAGGAATTGAGCTTAAAAAACTAACCTAAAAAAATGCAACTTGCGTTGCGTGGTTTTTCACTGCTTTTGTGTTGCGAATTAATTGTTGTTTTTTGTAGTAAAAATTAGATTAAATCAATAATTTTCAAAATCAAAACTTTATAATATTGTAAAGTAAAAACTAAAATAATAAAAAAAAAAAAAAAAAAAATTGTGAACGATGCATTCAATAATCACTGAACAAACCATTTCAGCCATTTAATAATTCTCACCCTCTACTATTTTTTTTTTCTTTTTTAATTAACTCATTAACTCTAATTGGACCACTTGCCCAACCCCAACCCCCAACTTTCAAATCATTATTCATGAATATCATGATTTAAAGAGACAAAACTCACTTACAAATCACAAGATGATAAATTGACAATAATTTCACTTTTACACTTTTTTTAAAAGTAAAAACTTTTTCAAATTTTAAATACCACTTTAAACATTATTATAATTAATTAAAAACACAAATTAATTATACAAATAAGACAAATAATTACTCTCACTATTCTCACAGTTCACGAGTGAATACAGAGTGGAGTGTACAAAATTTACAAATTGAAGATTTGAGTTTTTTTTTTTTTTTTTTTTTTTTCTATTGTGCTATCTATCTCTTCTTAGTTCTCGAGACTCTTCTTTTTCTGACTCTAGTCAATCTCTTCTCACTAGACTTTATTTATCCTATTTTTTTTATTGTACTGTTTTCTCTGGACTCTTCTTCTCTAGCTAGTCAATCACTCAATAGTAGGTCAGTTCTTCTTCTTCAGACTTTAGTTCACGTTCACGAATCATGTTCTCAGTTTTCCTCTATAGGCCATAACCCCGTTTACATTTTCAATTTTTTTCTTTAGTTCTTCATCATATGACTGGAAAAAATAAGAAAATATTAGAGTTTTTTTTTGAAAACTTACAGACTATCCAGGTCTCTGAGACGAGAAATTCGTCCAATAGGCCGCCGCCCCATCACCAACGGAGATAAAACGAAGCGAAAGCACTGAAGGCTGAAGGTCGACCGCCGCTGGGATCAGACAGTGACAGACGACGAGGTTAGGTTAGACGACAAGGTTTTTTGAAATTTTGTTTGTTTGTGGTCCTATGAATTGTAGTTTGGCCAGAGGGTTTTTTAGGTTTAATTGGGTAAGGAAAAAAAAAATTATTGGGTAAGGCCAAAAAAAAAAAATTAGTAAAACGGCCAAAATGTTTATTGGGTAAGGCTAGAAGGGGCCAATGGGTTATAAATATTTTTTTTTTCAAGAACTTTTTTTTTCACCCTTGTTTTCACCCTTGTAAATTTTTTTTTTCAAGAAATTTTTGGGGAGGCCCCCCCTTCCTCTGTCTCTGGGGAAAAATACAGTTTAGCTCCCTAAATTACCACTATTTCTCTAGATGAGCCTCCAAACTACCAAGGCTTGCACGTTGGCCCTTCAAACTACCAAACCTTTTGAAAAATATTATTTTTAGCGAAATATCCCCATAATACCCCTGTCATGTGTCAGTTTTCAATTAAAAATTTGAAAAAAAAAATTAAGAAATAATTCAAATAATTTAAAAAAAAAATTAAAAAATATTTTTTTAAAAAAGTTAAAAAAAATTATATAAAAATTAAAAACTTAAAAAAAACTAAAATTTTATTGTTTATTTTTTATTTTTAAAAAAATATTGCGATCGACTGGAGGACTTGCTGCTTCTTTCGAAGATTATGAATGATTTCAATATGAATATCATCATTGTAGAAGACCTCGATTGGTTTCTAACGGAGAAATGAATGCCACCCCAAATACCCCTTTTTTTAAAAAAAATTAAATTAAATTAAAATTAAGAAATAAAATTTTAGTGTTTTTAGTTTTTTGAATTTTTTTTGAATTTTTTTTTATTTTTTGAATTTCTTTTGAATTTTTTTTATTATTTTTTTATTTTTTAATTGAAAAATGACACGTGGCAGGAGTATTATGGGGATATTTCGCCAAAATGAACATTTTTCAAAAGTTTTATTAGTTTTAAGGGATAGAGTGCAAGCCTTAATAGTTTGAAAAACCATCTAAAGAAACGGTAGTAGTTTGAGAAGCTAATTTATATTTTTCTCATATATATATATATATATATCACCAATCTATTAGCTAGTGATGCTTGGAGTATAAGAAAAGTTATATATTCAACAACAAACAACTCAATAGCGATTAGTATTTGAAGTTGGTAACCAACAAACCAATCAAATTAAACTACCCACTGCCACTAGTTTAATTTCTCACACAAATAGCTAGCTAGTAGTTTTTTATAATGGGGTTAGTACCAGTGCAATTTTGGTGCAAAATCTTATAAAATTGACAACTATTGTAAAGTACTCCAGACCACATCACTAAATATCCTAATAGACGTCACTAAATATCCTAATAGCTTTTCTTGCTCTTATATATATATTAAATTGATTTGCACCTGGTAATAACAAATTTGCCTCTAGGATACAATATTTAAATCACATTCATTTTTCTAGATGGAAGGAAAACTCTTAAAAAAATCCATTGAATTAGATTCTCTTATTGTTCCCTAAACTAAGAAAACACCAATGACACCAAAAGTTGTACTTTAGATCTAGGGAAACAAAAGTGGTTCTCTTAAAATTATATTAATATAAAAAAAAAAAAAAAAAAAAAAAAAAAAAAAAAAAACTTTATAAGGCTTGATTAGAAGAAGAAACGAACATAGTTCGACCTTTGGAATCGTAATTTGACATTTAAAATGATCGATACTTTCTTGCTTGTGATAATTTAAAAATGATATTTTTTTCTACGTTTTCAAATCTTTTATTTTTTTCATACACAGTACGAATATAATTATTTTAAAAAAAAAATAATGTTTGATTTTTCACAAATTTGCAAGTTAAAATGACTTCTAAGAGTTTCAGGGGTTTCAAACCCACTGTGCAAAGGCCCCCTCGCCAGCAGATTCGACAATCGGATGATGGGGCTTCATCTAGTGCATAGGCGTTGAGATCTGCCGACAATGTGCAGCCACGTGCACTATACAGACCGTCACTCCTCGGTGAGCCGAGGTACCAGACCCCATCTTCCCATCATGACATGACCCAGCATTGTTCGCTACACCTGTCAGGCATGCACGATTTCATGGACACATTTGCTACTCCTTCCCCAGGCCAGGTGGCATCGCTGTTGGAAGATGAAGCTGGGGTGCCACATGTTGAGGAGGGCCACCATGGTCCAGATGGGGATGCTAGGGTGGCACATGGTCCAGCGGGCCCCTAAGGTCAAGATGCCGAGGACCCTAATACGCAGAGGCTGCAGTAGGAGCACATGGTTCGTCGGGCCCCTAAGGTCAAAATGCCGAGGACCCTAATACGTAGAGGCTGCAGTAGGACCAACTCCTGTTGATAGGTAAGTAAATATATATATATATATATATATATGTGTGTGTGTGTGTGTGTGTGTGTGTGTGTGTGTGTGTGTGTGTGTGTGTGTGTGTGTGTGTGTGTGCGTGCGCGCGCAACTTATTTCATGTAATTAAATAATCAACAATTAATGCACATGTGTCAAGTATAAATGTCGAAGGGGTAACTGAGTACGAGGTGGTAGATAAACCACCCCCTTATTGGGTGATCCCACCGGGAAAGAAGATAATGTTGCAGTTCAATTAGTCAATCCAGCCCGTAGGATTTAGCGCCAACAAGTTCAGACGGACTTATGGCAGTCTGGTTAGAGGTGAGGCATTCGTTAATATGCGAGACGAATGGGGGGCCGTTGCAACCGACAAGAGGCAACGCTTATGGGAGGCATTGATGGTATGTCATATCTGTCACACATTGTGCATATATATATTTTTTTTGAGTTTTCTTTTTTTTTTTTTGTTATTTAATTTAATTTCTCAAATTTTAAATTGTGCTGGCAGAGTACTTCATCCCGCCTACTGTTAATCAGGCGGAGGTAAAATAAAAAAAGAAGTGCTCAAGGACGTGAGCCAGAAGGTACAGACTTGGAGATGCAAATTAAAGAGCCTACTCATATTCAACCAGGCGATATGCCTGAGATTGAACGAGAAAGAGTAGAGGAGCAGGCTCTCGAGGGATACCACGTCGAGGACGTGAGGGTGTTGCTGGTGAGATGGTGTGACGAGCAGGATCAAGTAGGCTATAGTCGTGTTATATTAGTATTTGGTGTACTTTCCATAATTGCTTGAGTTTGTGCATATATATCCTATGACTAACATATGGAGAACGTTAATTGTGTAGGAGTACGTGGCCTACATGAAGGACTTGTGAGCATGGGACAACACTCCACACACTAATGGCACCAAAAGCTTCGCTAGGGTTTCACATGAGGAGGTATGTATACCAAGTTAACCTATCCATATATAATTACATGTTTGAATATTTATTTAATGCACGAAAAAAAATTTCTTGGCAAGCACAGGCGTCTGGCACTCCTCCAACCCGTGCATGGTTATTTGGTAAAACACACAAAAGGAATGATGGAAGCTACCCCCAACGAAATAACGCAGGAGAGATGTGTATGCTACTCTTATTTCTCTTTTTGAACTTTTCTTTATTAATTATCTCTTTACAATTGACGTGGTGTCTGGCGTCATTAATTTAATACAACATACAAGAATTAATGGAGATGCTAGCTTTAATACCCCGTAATTTTTTTTATTTTTTTTCTACAACTTATTGATTAAGTTAACTTATTTGATAAGTTTTTATATTATTATATGATTTAATCTACAAAATATCTTAAGTTAACTTAATACTTAAGTTTTGTAAGATTTTTATCAAAAACTTGCTAATTACTTTTTACCACTGATATTTTTATCTCACGGTTTTACTATTTAATCTAATTGATTAAAATATCAATCTAAGCCCATAATGAGTCAAGTTCATTTCATTGTTAATATTATTTTCTGAATAACATTATTACACTGATAATATTACTAAGCTGAATCTTATCATCTCAAATAATAATATTTATTTTCCTAAATATTCATATTTAAAAAAAAAAATTACGGGGTATTACATTTATGAATATTTATGAAAATAAATATTTATGTAATACCCTGTAATTTTTTTTTAAATTTGAATATTTATGAAAATAAATATTATTATTTGAGATGATAATATTCAGCTTAGTAATATTATCAGTGTAATAATGTTATTCAGAAAATAATATTAACAATAAAATGAACTAAACTCATTATGGGCTTAAAGCCTTAGATTGATATTTTAATCAATTAGATTAAATAGTAAAACTGTGAGATAAAAATATCAGTGGTAAAAAGTAATTAGTAAGTTTTTGATAAAAATCTTACAAAACTTAAGTATTAAGTTAACTTAAGATATTTTGTAGATTAAATCATATAATAATATAAAAACTTATCAAATAAGTTAACTTAATCAACAAGTTGTAGAAAAAAAAATCTAACAACTTGCTATGCAAGTTGTCTTCTTCTTTTATTCTTTCTTCTCTCCTTGTCCTTTCCTCTTAATTCTTTCTTCTTTTCTCCTTGTTTTTCCTCTTCTCTTGCTGAAACACAGAGAGACCGAGAGAGTGAGATTAGAGATGAGAAAGAGAGATCGGTTGAGGGAGAGAACCCGAGAGAGAGAGAGAGAGAGAGAGAGTGAAACAGGGATAGAGATATCGAGAGAGAGAGAATCTGAGATTGAGAGGGAGACAAAGAGATGAGACCGAGAGATCGGGAGAGAAGGAGAGACAGAGATCGAGAGAGAGATCGGAGGTCGATCCTCCATGGATTGACGCCGGCGACTTGAGTTCCGGCCGGTGCTACCGGTGGAACCCAGGAGCTTGAACCCGTGACCCGTGAGCCGAACCTGACGAATCCGGGAGAACCCATGCGACCCAATCTTCAGTGGTGAAGTCCAACGTGATTTTCGGCGTTTGGATGCTGTTTTCGGGTGGTTTTCGTCAATAGTGGACTGCCCAGCAACCTGTACGACCCGTGACCATGAGACCCGTGACCCAGACCGAACTGAGAGAGAGATCCGGTGGCTTCCAGTGGCAATTTCCGACGACTCAGGATGTTTTTCCGGCAAACAATGTAGAAAATCATTACCTTGCTGATTCTACCCCTTTTCTAGTGGATTCTCTATGAAAAATTATCAAGGTAAATAATTTCTATGATTTAATTTACAGTTGTTGATTTACTGTGTGTTTGATGATTTTCTGGGATTGTGATTATTGTTAATTTTGTTGGTTGGAATATTTGAGTGTTGGGTATATGGACTGAAATGGGTTTTTATGTGGTTTTGGGTGTTGTATTTCCCTGTTTGGCCATGTACTGGTTTGGGGGTTTTATAGTTGATCGGTTGTATGGGTAGTGTTGTTCCCTGTGTTTCAGTATGTTGGTAGGATGATTATGTGTTTATGAAATTGAGGATTTTGAGATTTTTGTTGATTGTGTATTTATTAGTTTGAGGTTTTGTGGCAGAATATGGGTGTTTTATGGGTTTTGACTTATTGTTTGTGATGTTTGGATTATGTAGTGGCTAAATGATATTTGTGTTTGGATTATGTTTTGATTCGACTTATTAGGTGCTAACATGATTTTGGATACTTCTCTTATTTAATTAAGTTGTGGATGGGGGCTGATTTGAGACTTAATTTTGAGTAGTTTGTGAATGATGGTATGTAGAAAACAGAATAGTTATTGAAAATTTTGGATACTTCAATTTTGTTAGAGATTTGTTGAATTTATATTGGTTAATTCAAAGTATAACTTCCTAGTATTGTTGATTTAGTTATGGATATTACTATTGAATTAGGATCTTGACGGCATGAATATTATTCTTAAAAATTGATGTTTTCGTAAATGATTTGGGTGATTTATTCTGGAAGATGATATTGGAAAATGACTTTGGTATGAGTTACTGATGAGTGCCAAAAAGTGTATATTTGGACCCCTTAATTTACATTAGTTAAACCTTTAGCTTTGTTATTTTCTAATGCTTTGGTTAGTTTTAGTGTTTTTATATTTTGTAGGACAATAAGAGAGAAATGATATAATTCAAGCAAAATACAAGGAAATTCAGATGCAGCAGACTACTAGATTTAGACTTATCATAACAGGACCAAAAGATATCCGTTTTGAGAGTTTCTTAGGTCTAAATTGAAGTTCAAGATGTCAGCTTTCCAACGCAACAAGTTTCAGCCAGTTTGGAGATGCGTGGAAAAAGATATGGCTGTTTTAATTTTAGTCGTTGGATCATCCCGAAAATCCGGAAGTTTGTCCATCTCTCTTATTTTATTTTATTTTGTTCTATTCCTTGTCTCCCCAAGCTGCACGTGAAGAACAAAGCTGGACAGCACATATCTCCATAATGGGCAGCAACTCTACACTTATTGACAACAAAGATTGAAGAAAATTCAACAAAGTGGAAAAGTCCAAAACCAATATTTCAACAAAGTGGAAAAATCCTTGAGTTATGCATGTTACTTTCATCATAACTTTTGACTCGAAAGTCTGATTGCGTTGATTTTAGTGGCGTTGGAAAGCTCATGAAAAATTCAACAAATAAGTCTGAAATAGGTTTTTTCTATTTCGGACTTTTACTATGCCCAAATTTCCCCGCAATAAAAGTGCGCAAATCTGTGCGAATTTGGAGTTTGTCTTTTCCTGCTTTGATTGGATTTTCTATAAGTAGAGAGAAAGGGAGAGAAGGAAGTGTGTGTGGAATGGGGCACAGCCCTCACGCACCAAGTCTCTCTTCTAGTTGTTCTTTCATTTTTTATTTGTAAGTGTTTAATTTTTATGCTTTTAATTTAATGTTTTAAGTTGTAGTTATTTTTATCCATGAGTAGCTAATTTCTCAACTAAGGTTGAGGATGAAACCTCACCTTTGAAGAGCAATTATATTTTTATGTGAGTGTATACCATCCGATTTAATTAGATTTAATATTTCCAATATTCTACTTCTTTTCAATTGTTGAGATGAATACTTGGGTATCTCTTGTGATTTCCGGATACAAGTGATGATTTGAGAATAGTCTCATTTAATTGATTGCTTAGATTTTTCGTTTATCAAAATATTGGATATTCATTGTGTTTCGTTCTACGGATACATTTGATGATTTGGTTAAAAACCGGATATCTTTTGTGATTTGTGCAAAAGAACGGATTCATTGAATGATTTAATTAATTTTTGAAGCATAGTAGAACATTCATAAGATTTTTACGGTGAGAACTTCGGATGTGTATTAACGAACATGAGAATGTGTTGCTGTGATTTGGTGGGTGTGGATTCTAAAACCTTAGTACATTTCTCTTTTCTTTTCCCTTTATTTTATTTTATTTTTCTATTACTCACCAAATTCGGAACTAGGTTAAAATAGAATTAGTTTAAATAGAAATTAATTTTTGCAACGCAATTCCCTGTGGATACGATCTCGCACTTGCACATACACTATATTGCAAACGATTCGTGCGCTTGCGAGTATTAAAATTTGCACATCAAGTTTTTGGCGTCGTTGCCGGGGACTTGTTTGTTTGTGGAAATTGATTTTTGTTTGAATTGATTTTATTTTTCTACTAGTTTAGATAGACTTTTGTTTTATTTTTCTTCTTCCAATTTTTGTTTCTTTTTATTTCTATTTGTTTTTGCTTTATAGCCTAAAAAAAAAAAAAAAAAAAAAAAAAAAAAAAAAAAAAAAAAAAAAAAAATTGGTTCATATCTTTGGTGGGATATTTTCTTGCTATAGGGTGTAAGTGAAGCATGGATTCTTACTTTGATAATTATTGTGATTTTTCTGCACAACATGTTTCACTTAGTGGTAGGACACCCGATCCAACCAACTACCCTTACAGTTTCAACCCACATGAACCATGTTCATATTGCTCTGATCCTTATCATAGTGCTAGTAATTGTCCCTCCTGGGGACAATTCTATAATTTTTCACATGAGCAAATGAACACAAACTCCTCCAGCCCGGGATTCGATTCAAATTCCAATTTTTACAACCCGGACTGGAGCAACCATTTTGATTTCTCATGGCAAGCTCAAGCCATGGGAAGTTATGCTCCCTAATTTCAGGAACTGCATCATCCTGAATATCTGCAGTTCGGAAACTCATCATATGATCCCCTTCCTCAAAAATCATTAGAAGATACACTGAAGGAATTCAAAGAGATGACTGGCCAATCCACCATTCAAGTTCTACAACCAGAGCTGTCATTGGAAGACACTCTCAAGGTCTTCATGCAGTTTTCAAGCCAAACCATTAATGAAATAAAGAATGCCACCTTGGAAACCACTCAGGCTATTAGTGACGTAAAGAATGTCACCATGGTTGATAACTCAGCCATTCAAGAAATCAAAGATGTCACTATGGCCAATACTTCAGCAATTCAAAGGTTGGAAGGACAACTTAATCATCTGATTACTGAGTATAACAGACTGGAGGAAGAAGAGTTTCAAGGTCAGTTGATGGCTGAAGGGCACGACATGATTGATGAGGATGATTCCAGCAATCTTCATCATGAGCATGTCCAAGCCAAATCAACAATTGAGAGTGAGGAAATGGTGGATGGAAATGAAGAAGAAAATGAGGAGCACCTGGAGCAAGCAGCGCCCCCGCCTAATCCAAATACATCCAAATACGGAATGAGTACTGAAGCTCATTCCATCATCACAATCCCTCTTGAGACATTTCATGAACTCCAAGCTTCAACTCTTAAATGTCTCAAGGAGCCATCTTATGCCAAAACTGTTAAGGATCCATGCACACAACCGCGCAAATCTAGGAACCATTATCCTAAGAAGATCCTTCGAAGCAAGCGAGTTGGCTACATAAGATGGCGAAACATTCCACCAAAGAGATATCAAGTTTTAAAGAAGAAAGGGTGGAAGGGATTGGTTGGACATCCACATGATCGAGGAAGGCGCTGTAAATTTTCTTTTCCCTTTTTATTTTTGTAAATTTAATTTCTTTCATTTTTCAATTAATTGCTTGCTATTTTATTTTCGTTTCTGACAGCAACTAACATTTTGATGTTTGTTTCTATGAGAAATGTTGCTGTTAGTTTTTGTTGACAGGTGTTTTGGTGTTTAAGTTTGGGGGACGCCTTGACCTTTCACACCTTGATGTTTCCGTATTTCTGGTAATGTATTTCTACACTACACATTGCGGACAATGTGTAATTCAAGTTTGGGGGTATGGAAAAACATTCTGTCCATTTGTTTGTTTGTTTAATTTTTCTGTTTGTTTAGTTATTTTTAGTTGTCTTTTTGTTCTTAAAATGTTTTAATTAAAAAAAAAAAAAAAAAAAAAAAAAAAATTATGTTGTCAAGTTTGAGTTAAGCCATAGCTGTGGTTTGCATTTCATCGGCTTGCTTAAAGTTTTGAACACATCATGTCTTTGGGAATCTGAATCTTTTGACTTATTTTTGGGCTAGTGAGACTTCACTTGTTTGAGTTGAATTATCACGAGCACATTAGCATGTAATCTGTGGGGTATGAATTTGTGCTTAATTGTGTATTTTGAGAATTGTTGGATGACTTATTGATAAATAACCTTGGGTTGCAAGATATTTAAATATATTTATAAAAAAAAAAAAAAAAAAAAAAAAAAAAAAAAAAGATCATTTTGAGTTTTTCACTGAGTAACCGGGCCTCTTGCCTCACTAAGCATTGAGTGTTCGCGTCAAAAGGTGAGAATTTCAAGTTGGTTAATTGTATGGCTAGTTTGGCTTCGTAGCCTTTTTGACTTGAGTAATTAAGCCCTTAGGGATGTTTCTACATCTAGTGCCCTAAGACCATCTGGTTTGGGAGCCACTGGCCCAACACTCGTTACATGGGTCAACTAGAAAGCTTAAGGGAGCCGAACATTGCACAGCTTAAAAAAAAAAAATAAAAAAAAAATTGATTGATAAGTAAAATAAAATAAAATAATTTGCATATCTTGCTTTGGTTGTTTCATTTGATAGGGATTCCAATGATTTTTGAGATACTTATCCTGAGATTAAAATGAAACCTCATAATTGCATGTTGATTTCACTCTACACTTTTGAGAAAATGTGATATCTTTATTGTCCATTAATGAGTGATTTGATGTTGGATCCACTGTTGATGTTTATGATGGGATTTGTCTTTTTAAGCATGCCAATGACGTATGAACCATGGTTTGGGTAAAAATTCTTTCTTGATGACAACACAATGTTTCAATGTTTGTGGGTATCATTTCTGGCAAACCCTCACGAGACTTCACTCGTCCACTAGGAAGTCCTAGGGGTTTAAAAGGCTTGTTGCATATGCTAAATGCAATCGTCTCTCCCACGAAAGCGGATTTATGTTTAATGCTTTGATTTTGTTTTTCATTTTGTTTTGCTAAGGGACTAGCAAAATGTAAGTTTGGGGGTATTTGATGAGTGCCAAAAAGTGTATATTTGGACCCCTTAATTTACATTAGTTAAACCTTTAGCTTTGTTATTTTCTAATGCTTTGGTTAGTTTTAGTGTTTTTATATTTTGTAGGACAATAAGAGAGAAATGATATAATTCAAGCAAAATACAAGGAAATTCGGATGCAGCAGACTACTAGATTTATACTTATCATAACAGGACCAAACGATATCCGTTTTGAGAGTTTCTTAGGTCTAAATTGAAGTTCAAGATGTCAGCTTTCCAACGCAACAAGTTTCAGCCAGTTTGGAGATGCGTGGAAAAAGATATGGCTGTTTTAATTTTAGTCGTTGGATCATCCCGAAAATCCGGAAGTTTGTCCATCTCTCTTATTTTATTTTATTTTGTTCTATTCCTTGTCTCCCCAAGCTGCACGTGAAGAACAAAGCTGGACAGCACATATCTCCATAATGGGCAGCAACTCTACACTTATTGACAACAAAGATTGAAGAAAATTCAACAAAGTGGAAAAGTCCAAAACCAATATTTCAACAAAGTGGAAAAATCCTTGAGTTATGCATGTTACTTTCATCATAACTTTTGACTCGAAAGTCTGATTGCGTTGATTTTAGTGGCGTTGGAAAGCTCATGAAAAATTCAACAAATAAGTCTGAAATAGGTTTTTTCTATTTCGGACTTTTACTATGCCCAAATTTCCCCGCAATAAAAGTGCGCAAATCTGTGCGAATTTGGAGTTTGTCTTTTCCTGCTTTGATTGGATTTTCTATAAGTAGAGAGAAAGGGAGAGAAGGAAGTGTGTGTGGAATGGGGCACAGCCCTCACGCACCAAGTCTCTCTTCTAGTTGTTCTTTCATTTTTTATTTGTAAGTGTTTAATTTTTATGCTTTTAATTTAATGTTTTAAGTTGTAGTTATTTTTATCCATGAGTAGCTAATTTCTCAACTAAGGTTGAGGATGAAACCTCACCTTTGAAGAGCAATTATATTTTTATGTGAGTGTATACCATCCGATTTAATTAGATTTAATATTTCCAATATTCTACTTCTTTTCAATTGTTGAGATGAATACTTGGGTATCTCTTGTGATTTCCGGATACAAGTGATGATTTGAGAATAGTCTCATTTAATTGATTGCTTAGATTTTTCGTTTATCAAAATATTGGATATTCATTGTGTTTCGTTCTACGGATACATTTGATGATTTGGTTAAAAACCGGATATCTTTTGTGATTTGTGCAAAAGAACGGATTCATTGAATGATTTAATTAATTTTTGAAGCATAGTAGAACATTCATAAGATTTTTACGGTGAGAACTTCGGATGTGTATTAACGAACATGAGAATGTGTTGCTGTGATTTGGTGGGTGTGGATTCTAAAACCTTAGTACATTTCTCTTTTCTTTTCCCTTTATTTTATTTTATTTTTCTATTACTCACCAAATTCGGAACTAGGTTAAAATAGAATTAGTTTAAATAGAAATTAATTTTTGCAACGCAATTCCCTGTGGATACGATCTCGCACTTGCACATACACTATATTGCAAACGATTCGTGCGCTTGCGAGTATTAAAATTTGCACATCAGTTACGAATTTGTCGATTTGAGAATCTATGCGATTAAGATTTTATGAATGTCTAGTTAGATCTTATGCTAAGGTACACATACATTTCTTGTTCTAGTACATGCTAGATTTTATTGGTATGAGTTTGGTTTAATATCAGGATGTTGGGGTCATGGACATTTAGGACTAAGGATTGGGTAATTCATGGGGGTTGCTATTATTTTTGGAAGATTTGCTGTGATTGGGCTGAGTGAGTCACGCTTGTTGGTGGTTTAGTCACTAAGTAATAATGTGGATTTATGGTTGTTAACAGGCCGTAGAATTTGGAGTCCCTAGTTACGTGTTTTGTAGTATATATATACAAAGTATACTTTAATTACGTTTTAGACTACAAATTTTAGAATATTCTTCTAAACTTCTTCTTTCAATTTATTTAGGTGAAAGCTCGACCTCGATGCTAATGGCCAGTCCAGGTAAGGGAACACAACTTTAAAACCCGGCGAAATTTTAAATAAAATCTTTTCAAGAGAAAAACGTCCAGAATTTTCAAAGGACTCTTTCACTTTAATATTACTTACTTTTTTTTCGTCAGTTATAATGATTCTTTTATGAAAAGTAATTGAACCTCCATATGATTATATGATAGCTCTCAAGAGTGAAATATTGAATATGTAACATGTGAACCACATGAATGAATGAGAAGACTATGATATGAATATTCGTACATGTGCACCATATGAATGAAGATGATGATGAAATTGTGATTCTCAAAATATGTATATATTACATGTGCACCATATGAATGAGGATGATGATGAGATTATGACTCTCAAGCACTATATGAACAAGATGATGACATTATGCTGAATGTATGTTTTATGTGTATCACACAAAGTTTTGTCCCACGGTACCATAATACTGTGATCCGGATCTTATGCTAATGATGATGGGTAGCAGGGCAACCACACCAAAAGTGTGAGGCTATCGGCCGGGAGGTCCTCACCTAGGGAGCTTCCTAACCCGGCAGCTCTCCCCTGTGATGACAGGATGAGCCTATGGGTCCTTCGGGATCGGTCATATAGACGAGCCCAACGTGTACCGCTCATGGTAAAAATGCGAAAGTGGGCCAGTGGTTGACAAAACTGACACTATGAATGATGATTGCATATGCATATTTCTTATTGATGCTGATATTTCTAAATGTGAACTCTGAAAATTCTAAGTTTCTAAACTGAACTTTTTATACTACCTTGTACTATGTTGTGTGTTAGTTTGTAATTGGCCACATTCTGTTGGGCAAAATCACTTATATGTAAAGATGCTTTTTAACAGGGATTCTGTTATTCAAAAGTGTTTTCAGAAGATTCTGCACAGTTTGCAAGACAGAAAAATCGGTTCCCTGTTAGCCGTCCGAAGGACGTGTCTTCCCGTCCGGACGCCCAGCTATCCAAAGCTCCAGCCGTCCGGACGACATGTCATACCGTCCAGACGCTCATCAAACTAAAGCATCATCCATCCGGACGACGTGGATTCCCGTCCGGACCTTCCTTTGTGTCGAGAAGCTTCGAACTGTTCCAGCTTGCATCCGTCCGGACATTTCAACAGCCCGTCCGGACGACTCTCAGTGTTCGACCAAGCTTCAGATTTTTTTTCCAAAATCAAATATGGGAAGATTGCTGTAACCGTCTGGACGCACTACTCCTTAAGGCAAGTTCGCAATTCAAACTCAAACGTCCAAACGCCAGTCTGCCATGGTCCGGACGCGCGTTCAACAGATATGGAAATTGCGTGTAGCAGATCACCCGTCCGAATGGCCATCCTTCTAGTCCAGACGCACGAAGTCTTTATAAGGAAATTACTTGCAGCGAATGTGCGACCGTCCGGACGATAGGGCAACACCATCCGGACGTGACTCTCAAACAGGAAAGATTTTCATCGAAAATCTCAAAATTTCGGTCGCACAATTGTCCGTCCTAAAGGCTTATGACCTCCGTTCGGACGGCGCCCAGCTTTATCAAGCCAGACACTCATTTGAGCCCTTAGCCTATAAATAGAGGCCCCTGTGCTTGAGAATTGAAAGAATTCAGTACTGAATTCCACTAGTGCTTAGAGAGTTATTTTGTGAGGTTATTGAGATGAGTTGTTCTCTCTGAAGTCATTGCTGTGTGTACTGTTGCTGCACTTAAACTAAAGTTTATCTTAGGATTTGGCCCTAAGATAAAGGATTCCATTGAAGACCCCTTCAGGTAGGAGACCTAGTTGGGAGGCGTTCGTGTTAGGCTAAACGTTAGAGTGTAAGGTACGACCACTGCATCAGGGGTATATGAGTGCTACTATTTTGTAACTAGTCTTGTCTTCTGAATAGTGGATATCCTGGGTTTGGTTGCCCCTGAGTGGTTTTTCTCATCTTGAGTTTCCACTTCGTTAACAAAAATCTTGTGTTGTTTATTTTCCGCATTATTTTGTTAACACATTGTGCACACACACACTTGCTTTATTTTAGAAGTCAATTTCATTTTTCATTGTGTTACTTACTGAGTTGTCAAACTCACCCCTTACCTCTACAACCTTTTCAGGATGCAATAATCAGAGTCACTTTTTGGTAATGGCATAAACCTCGCTAAGAGCAATAGATTGTTGGGGGACTGATGTAACCTTTGTAATTTATAGTATGTTTCTCTTTTGAAATTTATAGCATTGTAAAGAGCTACTCTTATGTTCATATAAACAAATTAGATGATTAAGATCTATATTTAAAAGTGGTGTGCTTTATGTAAATGTATTTTTTAGGCTCAAGTTCGCGTTCTCCTTATTTCCCAAAAAGGGGGCGTGACACTAGCACCCACTGACCCCGCCGCATCATCAAGCGTGACTAATGGGACCGCGTGATGGCTTCCTCATGATGCGTATTCCCAATCATTTGGGAATAAGCCTGAGTACTCAAGCAAGGTTAGAGGGGTTGGCAAGAATGTGAGGCCTGTCTCGGGGACCACACAAATGTACTATACCCCGACACAAGCAAGATCACAAATTTCTAGGCCCTCCACTGCATCGTCGCAAGAAGAAATAAATCGAGCAGTCAACCTCGCCCTATCACTTAAGGTGCGCGTTTCTGAGCTCCAATCTATTATAGAAGCTCAGCACAAGGCGGCAAAGGACCGGCACAATACTGAGATCGCAAGGCGCGAGCATGCGTGGGAAAGAGAGAAGGCTAAGTGGGAGTCTCATTGGAGCAGCTTGACGTCGATGATGACCCCGTCCACATCCGCGGCCGCAGCCTCTCAAGATACCCTCGCGCCTGTCACAGGTGATTCACCTCGCCAGCTTGTGGGATCGTCTGTGGGTAGCGCTCCCGGTATTATACATCATCAACATTTGTTTACATTCCACACGTTGTTTAATGCAATATTTCTTGACATGATTTTATCATGTTGTTTGCTAACTTTGTTTATTTTATCATTCGTACGTGTTGCGGTTCAAGCTAATACGGTTCAAGACCATGGAGCTGCCCATCCGGATTAGACAACAACGAACGATATAGATAGTCGTGACAAATCCGCACCTCTGAAATAGTTGTATTCATAATTTCATATTTTTTTAGAAAGTAACTTGTATTAACTTGAGGTTAATTGTTTTTTGTTATTGTAGCTTGTGTTTTGATTTTCAAAGGTTGTATTTGATTGCTTTTTGTTATTATAACTTGTGTTTTGATTTTCAAAGGTTGTGCTAGATGATGAACGATGAAAATATATCAACCACGGAATATAAATATGGGAGAGCAAATAATTAAAAATCATGTTAAGGTTTAAATATTAACAACTTAAACACTATATACATATATATATATACCATAACCATTTATATTATATATATAAAATTTTAATACTAACTATATATATATAAACCCTATATAGTATAAATGCATAAAATATATATTATGCTACTGATACATAGGGTATATTTGATTAAAATATATAGTTAACTAACAAGGTTTATGGTGCGTTTGGATTTTCGATTTTTGAAATTAGAATTCAATTCTTATTTGGTGTATGAATTTCAAGGTTCGACTTTGTAAGATAAAATTAGAAAAATTATAATAAAATATAATTTGTTTAGAAAAAGTTAAATAAAATGTGATTTGTTTTTGAAAAAATTGAATAAAATATGATTTGTTTTTTTAAAAAGCAAACACTGTAGCAAGTAGAAAACGTTTTCTACTTGCATCCAAACAGACCATTTGGGTTTACAAATTTTGAATTTTGACATGTGGAAACAATAGTTACATGTGAAATACCCACATTACTAAATTAACTATATAGTAACGTGGTAAATTTGTACGTTACTATATAGTAACGTGCAAATTTACACATCACAATTCTAGTAACATGTAAATATAGCACGTTACTATAATTGGGACGTGTAATGTTTCCACGTCACTACTTTAGTAACCTGCATCCTACACCACATTAGTATAATTTTGAATTTGTATATTTTTTTTTAAAAAAAAAATATTCGAAATATATGTTAGTAATGTGCAAAAGTTAGCATGTTACTAAATAGTTACGTGTTAAGTTTTATACGTTACTAAATAGTAACGTGAAAAAATTACACGTAACTATTTAGTAATGTGCTAACTTTTGCACGTTACTTAAGTATTTAGTAACGTGCAAATTGTTATAACGTTACTAAGTTTAGTGGCGAGCTTATTTCTGCACATTAGTAATTGCTGGTTTTTTTGTAGTGAATGTTTCAATTTTGTCAATTGCAGCCCATAAAGTTCAAGAAATTTTCAATGCACCCCCTTCCATCCAATTGTGCCGTCTGATGAAAAGAAAATGCACCCACGTGCGCGGCACACGACTGCTAGCCAAGGAACCGAACGAAAGTACCCTCAAAAAAATGAGTCGTTTATTTCTAAGACTAAAACCCATTTAACCGGTCGAAAATTCCCCTAGACTTCATTAAAAACGCAACACGAAAAAAAAAAAAAAAAAACACACACACACACACACACACACACACACACATCATTTGCAAAGTCAAAACCCGAAAATCATCCTGAGAGGAGAAGATTCGCCATTTCTGATTTAGGGTTTCTTTGTGGATTATATTCAACAACAAATTTGAGCAGAGATCGATTTAGGGTTTGGGGTTGCCGTGATTAAACCGAAGTGGCTGTCTAGAAACTTCCAAGGTATGTCAAAAAGACTCCTCTTTTAAAATTAGGGTTTTGTGCAAAAGTCTTCCCTGTCGTTTGTTGTTATTAAACCTTAAATTCCTTCCTTAGGTAACACAAAAGGCAAAACCAAATAAAATACAATATGCAAGGGTTTGGCAAGATTTAAGTTTAAGTTGAATTTGGAAATGTTAAGAATGGGACACATGTTCCATAATTTGGTACAAGGAACATGTATGTCTTCCAATTTCAACTAGCTAGTCTACTTAGAATTGGAACCGAACCCAAGCTAAACCCCAATTCAAATGTATTTTTTTTCCATGTGTTTTTATCTCAAGAACTGAAAATCTAATTCCAAGAACTTCTAAAAAACACATCCAAGCAACTTGTAACCTTATTTTCTTTTGTTCAAAAACATGTTATAGACCTTATATAACATATTCCATAATCAAAGAAATTTATTTCCTTGATTATGCATCAATAAGAAAACGTACAAGTTCTTAACATGTACCAGGAATTCAAAATTTCAGACTTAGTACACATTACAAAACATAATGAAATGTGTTGAGAAAAAATTCAAAACACCGTTCCAACTTTTCCAGTGTTAACGAACCTTTTTACATGTGAAATCAATTGTCATTTCAATTTTTAAACAATGACAATTCATGCTTAAAAATTCGAAATCAAATAGTTGCTGCTGGAATTTAGAAAATTCTAGATTCATTGACAAACGAAGAACGGGTCATATCTCTTTCGATTCTAATCGAAACTTAAATCCGTTCAAACCATTACGTCAATCACAATTTTCCCATGTAGAAAACAATCTCAAAACAATTTTAGGACTTGTTTAAAACATCCTCTAAAATTCGTAATTACAGCAGCTGCTGCTGCTGAAATTCAAAATGTTCCAAATCTGTCGACGAATAACGAATAGATCATATCTCTTTCGATTCTCATTGAAACTTGAATCCATTCAAACCATTGCATTGATCACAATTTTTACATGCAGTAAACAATCCCAAAACTATCTTAAGATTTGTTTAAAACATCATCAAAAATTCGTAATTATAGCAGCCCTTGATGTAAAATTATAGCAACACAATTTGGTACAACATAAGTGATGAAAAAAATACCAAACTTGCTCCTATTGAGTTGAAACATTCTAAAACAGATCCTTACATGTTAAAAAACATGTTTTAAGATCGAGAATGATCAATCAAAAATCGTCGGAGCAGTTGAATTAAAATTCAACACAAGCCAATAAACATAAAGAGAACAATCATATCTCTTTCAATTCTCATTGAAACTTGAATCTATTCAAACCATTGCATCAATCACAATTTTTACATGCAGTAAACAATCCCAAAACTATTTTAAGATTTGTTTAAAACATCGTCAAAAATTCGTAATTACAGCAGCCCTTACTATAAAATTATAGCAACACAATTTGGTACAACATAAGTGATGAAAAAATACCAAATTTGCTCCTATTGAGTTGAAACATTCCAAAACAGATCCTTACATGTTAAAAAGCATGTTTTAGGATCGATAATGATCAATCAAAAATCCTCGGAGTAATTGAATTAAAATTCAACACAAGCCTATAAACACAAAGAACATGTATAAAATTTAAACCAAGTTTTCTTGAAGATGGCTTTGATACCACTTGTTAGGGATCCTGGGCTAATCAAAGTATGCGTAGCGAAATACCGATCCAAAAAAATTCTTCAAGATAAACAAGGCTAGATTAATTAAACTAACATGTTCAGGGTACTTACAATCGAAATCGGCCTCTCCTAGGCTACTAGGGCCAGTTGACTTTGGTTGATTTGCTCCTTGCATGTTGAATGGTGAAAAACGTGTTCTTCGTGTTCTTAACTCAACCTCCAGATCTTCTCTCTGATGACTAAATATGACCGTGTGTATGGACTCACAACTTGAAGCAGTCAATTGGTAAATAACATGTCACTATGGCCCTCTATTTATAGACTTGGATTTTAATTTATGATAGGGTTAGGAAATAAACCAAAGTTGTAGCAGAGATATGATAGGAGTTATAGGAGGAATTGAATTCCACCTGCTACTATCTAGAGAGCACAAATAGAATATGAATTATAAGAGGAATGAAATTCCTCCTCCTTAGTAGGGTGCACAGCCAAGTGGGAGTGAAACACTCCCATTGGTCATGCACCACACACCCATCCCATGCATCTAGAATTAGGATTTTAATCCTAGCTCAATTGCTACTAATTTTTCAGCATGAGCTTGGGCTTTATCCCTTAGGCCTAATAATTTTTAATCTCTTCTTAAGCCTTTTGGAATTAATTCAACGAGCCCATAACTCTTTAACTGCTTAAGCCCATAGAAAATTAATTTCTAAACCTAATCATTTTTAAGTAATGAGCCACTTATGAATCATATTCCGTTGGCTTATGTTTTATCAAATAAAACAACTCAAAATAAATAATACATAACCGAGGCTCATAGCATATGGTCAATTTACATCAGCTCAAAGAGTGACCTAAAGGAAAAAATACAATTAGCTTTAAATAGGTCGGTCTGTGACAATATGACACGACCCTATTTAATCACAATTGATTCCACTAAACAAATGTGATTTCACTCTAATATGTATTTTCAAATTAATGAATCAATCTCGGACATACTTATTTATTACATATTACCTCTCTGTGGAATCATTCCATAGTCGAACCAAAGTCAATACACCGTTACTTAGTTCACTACCTTTTTTCCTTGATACTCCTGATTTAATTACATGATATATCATTTTTGTACCTTGTGAGTTTTTCATCTCAGCTCGCACAAAAAAAAACAAAGTTTCAGTAATTACCACTGAAACACTCAGGCCCGAGCATTAGGATAATCAATTCCATTAAATCTACATCAAGGAGAATATTCCTTATCGCTTTGTTCCATGACAGAGGATTTGGATTCCTACTTAGAGAAGAATTTGAATTACTTATTGAAGAAGGTGTTCCCACAATGCTACATGCTATCACCCAACACACAGAAGTGTTGACCAGTGATTTGATCTTATTCTTATACATCAAAGTGACCTATACTTTACATCTGAGTTAGCAATCTTTTCAGGATTTAGCGTAACTGTTATAAGTCATCATGCATGTACATCATTCTTACTCATAGTTTTGAAAGAATGATGACTCACGTAGTCCGTTCGGTGCATGGCAGTACCTTGCTCTTATACCAACATATCAACCCGAAGCCCTTCCTGCTTTTCCTAATCAAGATATATCGTTAAGGTTGACATATTATAGTCTAGATGGATTTCCCAATTTCATTTATGACTATAAACAATCTTTTATAAATTACAAGGACCTATGACTAGGATCTTCTGTGTGATAATCTCATTACTCACACCTTAGTCAAATACAATGTAACTTAGGGACCTTACATATATATCATATGAAATATTCAAACATATATATATATATATAGTGTGTGTGTGTGTGTGTGTGTGTGTGTGTGTGTGTGTGTGTGTGTGTGTGTGTGTGTCCAATGTTCAATATTATACAATTTATAGAAAAGCAACATTAATGCAATTGAAATTTTGGATACCAATCCCAACAACCATCCCCTACATTAGGAGAGCACCTCCCACCCACATCTGTCGAGCTATTTGACCCAGCAAGATCCAGTGAAATGGGCCTACGATGCATCCGTCTAGATAGGACGGATCCATCATCCAACACCCCAAGAACAGATCCTGGAAAGATGACATCTCTGGGTGACGCTCCAACCCTACGTCGACGGGCTTCCTGTTCATCTGAAGATAATACACTAAGGCCTCGATACCCTAGCGAATCCTCCATATGCTCCCCCTCAACAGCTAATCGCAATGGGTCTATAGCTTCGTAAAGGTCCCTAAGCTAGCTGCCCAAGAAATCACACACATCACCTAGTATAGGGCTCAGGTAGGAAGCACAACAGACTTTTGGGTAGCAGGTGGCAACACATTGCTCCATAAGGGCCACACGCGGTCCTCTCCCTCGAAAAACTCCCAACTTGCACGACAAAGAAGAAGGACTCCCACCACACCTTAATCTTCGATACCCTGTTGGGTATCTCAACCACCACACGCCTCAGTCAAGAGTGAAATTTCCAAACACAGTCATGATACGTTATCGGAATTGGTTGGTAACAGTACAAAAACTCCTACACCGTCAACTACGGCCGCCCCTCATCCTTGAATAATTTCGGCCACAACACACACTGTTGTGAGTTTTAAAAGTACTTGCAAGTGCATGAATTGTTTGCAATAAGGGTTTTGCAAGTGCGAGGTCGATCCCACAGAAAAATGGTCAAAAATCAGGGTTTTGTTTAACTAATCTCATTTTAACCTAGTTCCAAATGTTGAGATTCAAACATGTAACATAATAACTAAGTTAACATTGATGATAAACTAAATATAAAAAGAACTAAGGCTCAAGAATCCACCAAACCAAATCCAACAACACATACTCTTGTTTTCTATTTAAAACACCCAAAGAACACTTAAGCTTTGTATTGTCATTCAAGTACTTAAGCACATGTGTTAGAACCATTTAATGAGTCCAACTTAAATCACAAAGAGTACCCATTTGAAATCAAATCATCTATTGTACCCATTCAAGGAACAAATCACAATGGATACCCTATTTCAAACCGACAACTCAATGTACACATTGGTTGAAACACATCAAATGCCCTACAACTTCAATAAATTCACATCATTGTAAGGCATAAGCAATAAAAAGAATGAAACTTGAATAACATTTCACTAAAAATTGGAATGTACAAATAGCATAACAAGAGTGTGAGTGTTATCAATGGCGAGGCTTCATCCTCAACCTTAGTTGAGGGTTCTAGCCTACAATGACTAAAAACACTACAAAAGCTTGAAGAAACAACATAAAATTAAATGAAACTTAAAAGTAAGGAATTACAAAATAGAAAAAGCTTCTGAAACTAAGCTAAAACTGAAGAGAAAATGACCTAAACTACTGTCCAACTCGTTGGTTTACAAAGGGGAGGAAGCTATGGCTTTATAGAGGACCATTAGGGTTTGAAATCCATGTAGAAAGACTCCCCTACCCTTCTCTAGGGTTTCTCTCTTGCAAGAGACAACCAAAATCACGAAACCAGCGTTCTCTACTGCAGAAATCAGAAGAAGAAGTGTTTTTGTCATAAGAAATGGTATGATTGAATTTATGGTACAAGTCTGCGTTTTTGCCAGTTCTGCAAACTGCGCTCAAGCCCAGAAGGACTGCGCTCGAGCTCACTCGGGCTTGAATGACTTCCCTACACACATCATGGTGCGCTGTGGGCATGTGTGCTCGAGCCCAACAGGGTTGTGCTCAAGCCCATTGCCTTGTAATCTGAATTTCCAGCCCTTTTTGTGCAACTTTGCCTCAAAAGCTCCATTTTTCACTTAATGACCTGCAAATGCTAAAGCACCAAAACTGACGAAATACATCATAAAATAACAAAACTAAAGGCCTAACAAGTGTAAATTAAAGGGTCCAAATATACAATATTTGGCACTCATCACGCACATGGCCATCAAAATCCACCACAGGTTTGCCGTGAGCTACGATGGGGCCAAATTCAGTGCACACAATTTCTCGGGCAAGACCAGGAACAAGCAAACAAAGGCAAGCCTTTAGCATATGAACAATCAAACACACCTCACCAGAACCTTCCACTCCCAATAGGTCAGTCTTAATCACAGCCTCAGCCTTAGACAAATGCTTTCGTAAGCACTCAAAACACCCATCTTTTATATCTATTGGTTTATATAATTATGGTCTACCCTACTTAATGTGTCTTTACAGACTCAGGGTACTGTCAATACAATAAGACTGTATGGACCTCCTCAAACAAGAAGTCAGCCTCAGTCACAGCCTCAGCCTCAAACTAATGTTATTGTGAGCACTCAAAACACTCGTATTTTATGTGTTAAATTTTATTTCAATTTTTTAGTCACAACACTGCTTTACTTTGAATTTATAGTTTCAAGGTACTGTCAATGTAGTAAGATTGTATGGACCTCCTCAACCAACAAGGTCTTCTCAGCCAGGAGGGTCTACTCAGCCAACAGGATCTTCTCAGCTAGGAGGGTCTTCATCAAGACCTGTAAATAGAGTTAGAAATATTGTTCCAAAGTGGAGAAGGCAATTGAAGTACTTGAGACTCATCAGAGAAAGTTTTGGGTTGTAATTAAGTGATGGATATGTAATTTTGATGACTTACAAAGTGTTGGGTTGTAAGTAAGTGTTTTGATGACCACTTTTCATCCATGTTGAATACACAAATGCTTTTGTTGTGTTTATTGAGCAACCAACAATTGAAATGGTAATTATTGGTTGATTGGTAAAGAACACAAAACAAAGAAATATACTTAACATTCAAAACAAAGAGATGCTCAATTTGGTAAATAACACCACAAATCATTGTATGATTGAAATGGCATTCTACATAACAATTCCAACATCTTCATAAGTTCATAAATTATAAACACAATTACATGCAAGATCCAAATCATAAAATATTACATGTTGTTGTACATCCAACTTTAACTGAACTGTTTCCGTATATCATTTTAACATCAAGTTAGTACCTCTAGATCAACTATAACCACTAAAATAAAAGACTAAAAGCAAAATGATTAGTAACGTCGTAGCCTGAAACATATTCCCATTATTTTGACCCAACCCTAACTTTCGTTGTAGTTTATCATATTGTTCCTTGCATTTTTCTTTCAATCAATTTCTCAAGTCTATCATTATCAGCATGTCTTCTCTCCTCCATATTTTTCAGATGTTCCATTAATCTCTTTTCGTAAGCAGACATCTCCTTATCAGCCTACTCAAAAAAAAATCATAATCACAGGCTTTCTGCATTAAAAAAAAAAAAAAAAAAAAAAAAAAAAAAAAAAAAGAGTCAAGAATGTCATAAACTACTAACAAGAAAATATAACACAAAGCTAATTTCAAAAATTTCCTTATACTTTATACAACCCTACCACTTTTTACCGGCATTGGACGTAGTCCAAGAGTTTCTTACATGTGCAGGAACTCCACAATAACATAACGGAGGACCACTTGACAAATCACTATTTGTAGACATTTAGTACCTATGCAAAAGAGAATTTTTACCTCAGACCAGATTCTTTGTTCTTCCATACACAACTTGACATACATGAGGAAATAATGGAACCAATGAAGTTTACCAAGGCGACCAAGAGAGCAGCAATTTAAGTGACCAATCAGGAGCACATGACATGAAAACATAACATGAACTTGAGTCAGAACTGGGCAAAATTTTTCCTAGTGATTAGGTTAGTGATTTTGAATGTATGTTTGGTTCTCTAGGCATGTTAGGTCCTCCCAAGTCAAATTCCTTTTGGTTGTTTGCAGTGTGGGTTATTCATGGTGCCATGGGATATAATCTATCTCAATGCCCCAAATCAATAAATTTTCCAATTCCACTCTAAGAAGTAGACATAACATGTATAACTAGTTGTAATATGATGAACCCTAAACCCTAAACTTGTATAACTTGTATAACTAGTAGACATATATTTAGCTCAAATATATTAATACATGCAAGCCAACATTGCTAAAGAAAGATTGGTGAATTCTGTGAGAAAATGTGACTATTTTCAGCTGGAAATTTTTTTTGTTAGGATCATCATGTTGCTTCAATCTAGGATATAAACATGTATTCACGTATGTGTATGGTGAATTTAAGAGATCACTGACAATCTCTTGAATTATTTCCAACATTTAGTAAAGGTATGGAAAGCTGAACCTGTGTTGAATAATCTATAGACTTTCTAATTGATGGAAAGCATCCCAAATATTGAAGAGGAAGTTACACAAACAAGTAGGAAAAAATGTCTGACGATATACCATTCAGGCATTTCATCATACACCCACTCTGAATCTCCAAAATCCCAACAAAGATGAACCTATGAATCTTCAATCTTCATTCTATTTTGATAAAAATAGAAAAATACAGAGAAAAAAAAAATAGTTTACAAATTCGTCCACTTTCTCCATTCCCACACATTAAGATATCCCATTTTGCAAACCCTAAAATCTGTTTACTTGAGCTATTAGATGTTGGAGTGCTTTCATTTTTCCTATATATCAGTGAAATAGCTGGGGAAGATGAAGTCAATGGGTTTAGTACTTTTGTTTCAGGTTTTTAGGGATGGGATTTGGAGCGAAATCCTCGGGCCTTGTCGACGACCTTGTGAGCGAAATCCTCGGGCTTTGTCGACGGAGGTGGAGGCGAATGGACCAGTGCTGGAAACGGCTAGGACTAGGGGTATGCAAAACCCGCAATCCCCGCCCCGCCCCACAGCACCCGCCCCACCCCGCCCCGCAGAGGACCGGGTTTTCAGGTTTTTTTGCAAGTTAGGGTCTTAATTTGAGAAATTTATGCGGGGCGGGGCGGGTTGCGGGTTTAGCCTTTTAAAAAATGCGGGTCCCCGCCCCGCACCGCACAAAGGAGAAAAAAATCATGTTTTTTAGAATTTTATCTATAATTAATAGGGTTTTTAGTTTAGTTTACAAGGCTAATTCCATGGAAAATGTTCTTGTATGGAAAATAGGAACGATTGAAAGATGTGTCAACATATCGAATGACTAAATTTAAGGAGCTTTGAAATTATAATTTTTTTCTTTAATGAAACAGAGTTGATTTCCTAAAAACTTGACTTTGCATTCATAAGATTATGTGAAAAATTAATATGAATTTAATTTTTTTTATTAAAAAAATTAGTATTTTTTTGAATTTTTATTTTTTACAAAATAAAATCAAAATTACATAAATGCCACTCAAAATACCTGCCCCGCCCCACAATCCCCGCCCCGCGCGAACCCACCCCGCACGGTTAGTCTTTATCAAGTGCGGTTTGCGGGTTGGAAATTTCCAACCCGCAAAGGTGCAGGGCGAGGCCAAAAAAGGCGAAAACCCGCACCGCCCCGCCCCATGCACACCCCTAGCTAGGACTGTCGGAAGGGGAGGTCGACTTTGTGGAGAGCAAAGCTGCTGCGGTGGTTGGCGTCCCCGGACTACAGCGAGAGCCGAGCTTGAGACCTGCAATGGAGATTGAAAAATACAAAAAATTCAAGTTAAAACTCAAAATAATCGGATGGCTTTCAAACCTGGTGACAAGGACAATTTCAGGTTATCGTATCCTGTTAGGTCACGTGCACGGCACTTGGTGTGTTTTCCATCCAAAATGACGGGAAGACCTAACGGAGTTGCCATTTTCAAAGGAGTTGGTAGTTTTGGGTGGGGGGGGGGGGCTAGAGTCCAAGCCTTGGTAGTTCGATGGCCCATCCGAAGAATGGCGAGTAGTTTGGGAGGCTAAATTGTAATTTTTTTCTTATTTTTTTTCTTTTAAACTTGTCCAAAACCCTTTTGGAGTTTCAGATTTTGCCAAATAAGAACCTTCCTTCACCAAATAAAGGCGTAAGGATTGATCTCATTTACCAACTGTTAAAGTATTGATTAAGTGATTAAATTTACCTCTTCCTATTAGCTTAAACTTTTGGAACAAGTAGTGATTTAACATGGTATCAGAGCCAAAGGTCTTGAGTTTGAACATTGACTCCATCATTTATCTCTCATTTTAATTAAAGCGCAAAAAAGAAGACAATGAAAAAAAAAAAAAAAAACGAGTTGAAAGGGTTGTTAGGCCACCTCAAAACAATTGAGGGGGTAATTTTATCACCCCAAAACAAATTTTAGAGGTGACCCCTCAAAAGTGTATATTAGTGGGTGGTCAACCAACCTTAAAACAGTTGATGAAAGTGGTCGAACAACAACCAAAATGAATCAAGGGAGTGATTTGACCACACTCAATTCCATTTTATGTTATTTTTAGGAGTATATAATTAAAATTTCATATAGTTAAATTGACATGGTAGGCGTTCAAGGACGGAACTAAAAATTCTTATCGATGGGACTAAAGTATAAGCGAGAAAATTCCTTTTTATGTTATTTTTAGTAGTATACAATTGCAATTCCATGTAGTTCAATGACATGGTGGTAGTTATTCAAGGACGAAACCCAAAATTCTTATCGGTGGGTGCCAAAATATGAATGAAAAATATATTAAGAATGAAAGATTATATATATATATATACACATTCAGCGTTAACAACAACAACAACAAAAATTGTTTCTTAATATATTTCAATTTTCAACTCAATCACCTATCAAATTAGAACCAACGTTCTTTTACATACAAAAAAAAATTTCTATGATTGATTGTGCTAAGCTTCAAAGTAATCTCTTTCGATGTATAACATCAAAGAATCAGTAACATACTCATCTTCATTTTTGTTGCAAAGCCTAATGTGACTATTTATGACAGAAAAATACTCATTTTATAGTTACGGTAGAAACAATAATTTTTGGTCTAATGAGAATGAGTTATTTCATCCGTAAATTGTACTAAATTATTAATTTATGTGCCCTCACATGATTTTGTCGGCTATGGTTTGTTTTGGAGCGTAAAATCTACAAACAAACAAAATAAATAAAGAAATAGCATAGAATAGGACTAGGCTGAGTCTTCTTTGTCAATTTTGATGATGGGCTAAGTTCACTGATTTTCAGTTGGTGTTACTTGTGCTACTGAATATAAGCCAACATGTTCACCCAACTCCAAAATGAAAATGAAGTATATACCATATAGTATTACTCCAAAATGAATGGGTTGATTATATTTAGAAAGAAACATGAAAATAAAGCCGAAAAGAGAGCACCAAGACAGAGGAATCACTTTCCACATCATTGCTAAGATTCGGAAAAACTCAGTGGTTCAACAAATTTCTACGACCTCCATCAGCACAAAATTTCTTTCCCCATTGTGGGGAACGCCGCTTCTTAGAGACTACTATCAAACCTGCTTAATTACTAATTCACTTTTGACATAAAAAAACACTAGCTTCTTTCTTCATACATTTTTTTTCCCTATGATTTACATTGCAACTCGGCTGACTGTCGGCCCCTTAGCCACCGCTCAGGAGAAAGTCGACTAATGATTCTTCTCACGCTGACCTTAAACGCTCTGATAGGTTCTGGTAGTGTCGGTTTTGCTGCTCCCGAAATGGAAGGTGTGTTAAAAAGGAGTTGAAACAATAAATTTGTTTAATATATATAGCATCTCCGGTATGATTGCACTAGACACGAGTAAGCACAGAAAGAATCATACCTTATCTGACACAGAAGGAGAGATTTTACTCAGTGCTTGCTCAAAATGTGTTGTCTTGATGGTCGATGGAGCTGCATCCGAAATGCGCTCAGTTGACATCAGTTTCTCTTCAAGAGCAACCATCGCAGCTTCATTCATCTGTCATTAGTAGAAATTTAGTAAACAACCACACACAATGAGAAATATCAGCTTCAACATCGTATGAACAAATCTATCCAGCATAGACAAACCAGTGCAGAAAGATCAGCCCCACTCAAATTCTCGCAGGCATCCATTTGCCCAATAGCACTCAAATCCACACTGGCATCTATAGGCTTCTTCCTCCCAAGAGCTTTTAAAATTAAACCACGCTCATCCGAACTAGGCAAAGGAACATAAAGAAGTTTACCAAACCTACCAGGGCGTAAGACTGCAGGGTCCATCATTTCTGGTCTGCCAAAATAAATGCCAACTGGATGGGTTTAATAAGGTGGTAATCATAAGAACAAATTAAAGACAGTAAATAATCAACTTCACCTATTTGTTGCACCGATTACAAAAACACCCCGCCGATGCTCTGCACCGTCTAACTCTATAAGTAACTGCAGTTGCAAGCAATGGTTCATTCTATCAATATTCAGATATAGATAATTAAACAGGAAAACATAATTAATAGGGTAGCATGATTTTGTTCAGACTATCTCTAGAGATTATTAAACCTGGTTTAGTAGCCGCTCAATAACCCATCCCCCTTCTTGACCTCGCTTTGTTGTCAAAGCATCCACCTAAAAATCATTGAGGGGAAAAAACAAAATTCTCAGTAAAGAATAGCAAAATATGACCACAGTAATTCCTTTAAATAGAAACCCTCATCATGACACCTATGTTGAAAGCCTTGTCCTCAGAAGATCCCACTGTTATTTTACACGCAAGCTTAAAACTCAACTAATCCACAGATTTTATCAATATGATTATGAAAGAAAAGCTAGCAAAATGATCCAGAGAAAAAACCAGATGTTCAACAGCCACTACACATAGATCTGTATAACCATTTAATATGCTTCTCATCTAGTTGCTGAATGCAGAATTGTATTTGCTTCAAACATATAATCTGTATTAAGTAAAACTAAACAAAAATGTACAACAGATTAATAAACAAAGGAATAAAGGAAAATTAGATCATATAAGGTCTACTTAATACATTTACAAAGATATATGCCATTCTATAAAGTTGTCGAACTGAGCCAGATGCTGTGGCTTCTCTTTTGACATCTGTTACTATCACAAAGCTTTGATATGATACTATCTTGTGGTGAAACCATGGGTTGATTTTTATAGAATCCATAGAAAGAGCACTATGAACTTTCTGCTTCAAAAAGTTGGTTGTAAAAGTGAAACTTCCGCCTCCCCCTTTGCAGAAAAACCTAATGCTCGTTTGCTGCAGACAAATCACCGACTATTAAAACCTACTTTTCTATTGTATTCAGCAACTTATGAGGAATTAAGAAAATTGAACAACTGTTTATAGTCTCCCTCGTCTTCGTTCTTCCCTTCTTTTCTCTTTCCCGAGCTTTTTCCTTCTCTATCTCTCTCTCTTCTCTCCTCTATGGTGTTTCTTCTCCTTCTTTCTTACTTTTCTTCTCTGGCTATTTTCTCCCTTTCACTTTTCTTCTCAATCTCTTGATTGTCCTACATCAGTTTGGTATCAAAGACAAGTATTGATTTTTACCATAACAATCGACGGTCCACAGCGAGTGAAACCTGCGACTCCCACGCAAGAAAAAAAACTTATGTCCCCTGTTTCAACAAATATAACCGCAAGAATACCCAACCACCCAAAAACAACAAGACACCATCACCCGTTGCAAGCCACCATCAACGTAAAAAAGAAAAATCAAAAGAAACTCAGATTGAAACCGCCGCAGCAGCTGCCGCCACCCTAGGACCCAAAACCACCACCAAGCCACAACAGCCAGCTCCGACCTTCTCACCAACAGATTGCGCCATGCCAATCCATCAACCCACCTGTCAGTTTCCTCCCGTCAGCCACCCCTTGGGTCTTTAGATCTCCACTGTTGTGTTGTGCGAGAGAAAACATACATTCCATTGATTGGAGCCACCTGAAATCTCCAAGTGAGCCGCAACAAAAGCATCTTATACACAAGCAATGCCATATAAATCTAGGAAGGCTTCCTTAAGGGCCATATCCTCGCACCACAGATCATGCCAAAAGCTGACCTCGGAGCCATCTCCCACCTCAAATTTAGTATCGCTAGAGAATCCTCCAATCCATTCTAATATTCTTTCATAATCTAATAGGGACAATGAGGATGTTAAGACCAAGGGGGAGATTAACTTGGGAATCTGAACCCCAACATACAAACTGTTCTTGGTTCTATTCTATAAGGTACTACACAACCAAGAGCTTCAATCAGCAGTTCCAGCAAAAGTGAAATAAAATCATTTGTTCAGCATATTTTTAAAATTAAGTTCTCCCACAGATTACGTAAAAAATAAAAAGAAACCTCAATGAGGGCATTACTTCTTTTTTTGATAAGTAAATTCAAACAAACTAAACTCAACAAAACCTTACTCAATTGCTTGTCGTCAGCTATAGATTATATAAATACATAGTGAATATATTTATATATCCGGAATTTATGTATGTATAGATGTATTCACATATGTATGAATGAATGACCACCTTACTGAACAGTATATAGAATCAGACTAATCGGAGAGATTCTCAAGGTATAATCCAAAATTCCTCTGTAGAATATGCAAAAAAAGTTGTTCAATATCACATTTCCCATTAAAAGGGAAAACATCAAATGTTTAAATAAGTATTCCACAAATGAATGCACATTCTTCAAAAAGGATATGTTAAATGAAGCTAAGTACAAATTGCAGGGCAGGGTGTATATTACGTGTTACATTCATCTACTTCCCAATGTTTGAAAATGGCTCCATGGAGTGACTAATTTTCCAATTTATTCCCTACACTATCTTCGTAAACATGCATATCTCACTAATCTCACAACAATCATAGCATAGACATAAGACAATGAAAAAAGTATCTTCCAACTATGTTATTGAACCAGTGTATTTCGTTCCCCATTTGTTTTGTCAGGAACTTTCAAGATGTATGTGTCTGGCAATAGCCATGTTGGAAGCATTCATACATACTCTACAATGCCATGGAAGTTAGCATTTAAATGTGTTCATGTAACATTGGAAACATGCACTCACCAACCCCCTTCTCCCCCTCCAAAAAAATAAGTAAAAAAAAAAATACTTCAACCAATTTATGGACAAATTTTCTTAATAAGCCCGGGAACTCTTAAAGATCAATAGAAGTCATATTCTACAAAATTTAAAAGCTGCTTCATTGATAGCCAACAAGTTACACCAGCTCTCATATATGACCAAGAGAAACACTAAATCATGAACAAAACTATGATGACAGTAATACACGGTAATTCTGAAAGGAAGAAAAAGTTCCAACATTCCAGTCATTCCATTTTTCCCATCAAAACTTTTTTTTTTCTTTATTAATATCCTTCCCATCCAAAACTTGGTGCCAATAATATAACAATTACAATAACGATAACAACAGCACAACAGTAATAGATTTATCATGAAGAGAGAAACACAAACCTCATCAAAGAAAAGTATGCATGGTGAACATGTCCTTGCACGACTGAATAATGTCCGAACTGCCATCTCACTTTCTCCAACATATTTATTCAAAAGTTCAGGGCCCTAACCATCAACAAAATCCACGAACATATGGTTGAACTCAAAAATAGAGCAAAAACACAATTAGGAGTACATTTGCTTATTGTTTTTATTTATATAATGCAACTTGATGGTCATGACACCAATGCACTAAACAAGATCGTGATAAAAATGTTAACAAGCATACATACACAAACGGAAGGGAAAGGGAAAATCAAAGGGACTGACCTTGATGTGAATAAAATTGGCCCCCGCCTCATTAGCCACAGCCTTGGCAATCAGTGTTTTACCACAACCTGGAGGCCCATAGAGCAAAAATCCTGTCTCTAAGTCCACTCCAAATCCCTGAAGATGCAGATAATTTCAGGACACATGATCAGCCATTTAGATTGCACCTACTATACTTTCAAGAACTCTAGAAGAAGAAAAAAAAAAAAAAGGAGCAATTAAAGGAAATAGTTGAATAACCTTCAGCACAGATCCAAATTTAAGGTACCAACAACTAATAACTCTTTAAGGATACAAAATATGCAGCTTTCAAAAACAATTGAAGGGGCTCAATGACAGTTTTAGGTTTGTTTCATATGCTATAATTAACATTCCCTTTTAAAAGGTCCGCATAACTTCCAACCAAAAGATTCATTCTTTATCAATCAAGTGCCACAAATAGCTTATATAGGACAGCTTTTTTAAATTAAACAAAGACACATGCATACACTCACACAAGAAGAGGGAAAGAAAAGGGAAAACAAAGGAAAGAAAAGGAGAAACAAACTTGCGCATATCCAAAGGTATGAAAACATGCCAAAGAAACTATGTCAAAATGAAAATTCAGATAGATAAAGTTGCTGCACTGGAGGAATCTACAGCAAAGATCACCTTTATGCTTCCTTTAATTTTTTTTTTTTTTTGGCTAAGAAAAAACTTCATTTACTGCTTATATGTATATATATATATATAAGACCTTCCTTTACTCATTAATTAATCCATTACAGTTACACATTTTAATTTGTGTGCGTAGTAAGGGTGAAAGACCCAAACTAACTTAACATTCTTTTTTCTATTCAGTGGCGCCAGTCACAGCATAAGCTTAAGCCATCTCCCGCCATAAAATGTTCATCACCAAGGAACCTTGACATGAGAAACAAAAATAGCTTAGTTGGCTTGATTGTCTAAAGAAAAATTCAATTTGTATTGGTTTAAGGGCATCATGGGCATGGCTGCATGCAGAGCAAACCAGGAAACAGGACACTTTGACCAATCCTACCTGGTCTTTATCATGAACAGCTTGAATGGGCTTAGTCAGTAATCCTTTCTTTTCTTTTTCTAATACGAAAATACTCTTTATGACACTACTACTAGGATTCCAATCCAGAAGACAAAAGTAAACTTCATGATCGTAATGGAGCTTCTCATTTGCTAATGTCCAGATGGTCAAGTGGCAAGACTCCTGAAATAGAGATGAGCTGCTTGCCTACCTTTGAATTCTTGAGCAGCTAATTCTCCAAAACTCTTAAACAGTTTCCCAGGAGACCTGGTCAACAAAATTTAGTGGAACAACATTGAAGCAAACTAGGGAGATAAATCCGTATTTATGTCAGTTATACATATATCCATACACATGCATACCTTCTTTCAAAGAGCCCTCTTACTTGTTTCTATTTCAACTTTCAATGAAGTCTTTCTTTCACACAAGCATGTGCGCGTGCACAAAAAACACCTCATAATCCTCTGGAAATTGTATACACCTAACTATATAACTGTCAAACTCCTTTCTTACGGAATCAATCCCTCCAACACAAACTTCTTTCTATTTCAACTTTCAATGAAATATTTCTTTCACACAAGCACACACCCCACACGTGCGTGCGCACACACAAACCACACACACAGTTAAATGAGAGAAGGGAGAATAATTACAAAACACCTCATAATCCTCTGGAACTTTTATGCGCCTAACTATATAACGGTCAAACTCCTTTCTTAAGAAATCAAGCCCTCCAACATCTTCCCACTTTACATTAGGAATGGAAGAGAATCCTTCTCTTCTTAATGAAGGTTGAACCATTTTAACTGCTTCCTGCAGAACACCACATGAAAGAAATTGTCATCATCATGTAAGAAAATCAGTAAACAAGGATAAACCAGAGGAATTTTAAGGACAATTTCTAGAATGCAAAAGCCTTCAAAATAAGCCAAACTGTAAGTACACCAATCTTGATCACCAAAAGATGGAAATACACCATCACAGCGGATGTAGACGACTAAAAAGACAAAAAGATATCTACATTACAACATAAATATTTTCAAGTTTGTGCCCTTAAATTAGAGTGAAGAGAGAGGATCCATAATGGACAAGTAGGGCCAAGTATCAGTTACTCTACGAATGTCCATAAATCAGGGTGTATAACAAACAAAGAAAGGAAAATAAAAAGTCAAGGACACCTCAAAATCAGCCATTGTGATGGTAAGCTTTTCCATCTCTTCAGGCAACCATGGTTGCCTCCACCAAGCTTCAGTATATTCCTCATTTATAGAATCTTTTGATAGATCAGACCTTTTTTCATCAATAATTCGCTTCATAGCAAGGTTACCGGCCTTGTTAGCGAGGGCTTCTAAATCAGCCCCAACAAAACCAGGAGTAGACCTGGCTATTCTGAAAAGATCAAAAGAACCCTCCAGTCTAAGATTGCGCGTAAGCACAGAAAGAATCTTAACCCTTGCATTTTCATCTGGAACACCAAGGACAATCTCACGATCAAATCGTCCAGGCCTCCTCAGAGCAGGGTCAACAGCATCAGGCCTATTGGTAGCTCCAATTACAAGAACATAGCCAGGCTTCTGGTCCGAAGTTTCTGAATTTGAATCAGCATCCACAGGATGTATAAGCCTGTGAGATTCATCCATGCAAGTCATCAACTGTGTCACAATTCTTCGCTCCATCTCTCGTTGTAGAGTTTCTCTTTTAGAAGCAATTGCATCAATTTCATCAATAAATACAATTGATGGGGCAGTCCTGTATGCTTTAGAGAAGAGATCCCGAATATTTTCTTCTGATGCACCTAAAATATTCATCAAATGAGAAACAATTATAGAAAACTTCTAATTTTAAAAAACAAAACAGCTACCCCATTAAAGGATTAAGCCAAAGGTAAAAAGAGATTTAAAAACAAATTTAGAAATGATTCCATAGAGCTTGACATTTGGCAGGAATCACCATTTTGGAAAGAGGAAATAATAAACTCTAAATATTTTTTTTGATAAGTAAGAATTCATTAGAAAGCGCAGAGGGGCGCAACCATAGTACACAGGAAGTATACAAAAGTGCCCCTAAATAGAGGAAATGAAAGAAACAGAAAGTAAAAAGTCAGCGAACAACAAACTACCCGGGCTATGCGCCGCCACCCAAAGATATAACATATTAAGCACCTTTCTACAAAGATTAAGCACCTTTTTTGAAATATTGATGTACTATTTCTGTTAACCTAGATTAAATGACAAGCAATTCCCTAAAATTCAAAATAATTGGCAATAAAAGTGTCAAGAAAGTCACTGAGACTCATATAACCGGACATCTTAGTAGCTAGTAGCTTAACAATTCAGGGTCTCCCCTTAATAGGGCAGACCCTAATCTCAATCCGAATGAGAAGGGGTGCCCACAATTGGGAAAAGGACTACTTCAGTAGTTCCGAGCAGCTCAAGCCTACCCTACAATGGCCACGCTAACTTTAAGCAGAAGTAACGATTTTAACACAGTTTTAAATTCCATACAATTAGAAGTTGATATTTCAAGCAATTCTGCATCAAATGGAATTTCATTCATCACCATATCTTCCTATTAATACCAATACCAATACCAACTGATAAACAATTCAAAGAGTTAAAATAACAACGAAATAATTGCGATTAAAAAAAACAAAAACAAAAACAAAAAAAAAAAAAAACAAGATAGATACCTGAGACACCGGAGACAACCTCGGTCGCCGAAATCTTATAGAAGGGAACACCAGTCTCATTGGCGATGGCATGAGCGAGCTTGGTCTTCCCGCAGCCGGGCGGGCCGTGCAACAAAATCCCGGCCATTGGGCGGACCCCAAGCCACCGCGGCAACTGCGGATGGTACAAAGGCACGATCACCTCCATCCTCAATTCCTCAAGCAAACCCTCCATCCCTCCCAAATCCCTAAACCTCGGCCCCTCCTCCCCCTTCACCACCTCACACCCACCACCACCGCCACCCCTACCCCCACGTCCAGCATTCCTTCCCTTCGACAACTCAGTCCCCCCATCCACCAATTCAACCCTCTTCGCCTTATCGCTAGCAACCTCCACTTCCACATTCTCCTCCATCGCCGTCGTCTCGGGCTTCTTGCTTAATTCCTTATAGGCTGCTAGCAGATTCGATTTCGTCACGTCGAACTGCGGAGCCTCTAGTTCCTCTCCGTAAACCGCGTCCTCCGACGTGGACACCGCCCCATCTCCACCGTCAGAACTCGAATCCGGATCATCAGAACCGGATTCCGACGAGGACGATGTCGTTCGATTGTGGTTCCCACTCCGCCTCCTTCGAATATGTAAATCTTCCATTCGCTGCAACCTATCATCCTCGCCATCAGCTATCTTCCGCTTCTTCTTCCGACTAACTTCTACTTGTTCTTCTTCTTCTTCTTCGTCGTCGTAATCCTCTTTGGCTCGTCTTGGGGTTGAAGGAGAGGAGGGCTTTGGTTGCTGCTGCTGCTTCTTCTTCTTCTTGCTCATCTTCTGCTGAGAGAGTGATTCCAAGGTCTTCCGGACAAACGTAGTGAAGGGCTGCTTCTTGATTCGGTTGTACTCTCGGTAGCTGGAGCGGAGGTTGTCGACAATTTCGTCGAGCGTTGAGGAGCTGGGCTTGCAGGACTCCACCCGCCGGCGAAGTACTTCTCTATTCATTCTGCCTCCTCCAGATCTTCTTCCTACGCTGTTAGAGCCACTGTATATTGTTTTAGGATTCTACTAATTGTGCGTGCCCTAATTCTGTAAATGCAGGCTAGAGCCCGCACGTGATGAGTGGGCTTGTGCACAATTTTGAAGTCCACTGTCCAGTTAGAAGAGCCCGCGCTTTCCATGGGTACTTAATGTGTTAGAATTGCTGTTTTCTTTTCTTTTCTTTTTTCTATAAAATAATGCTATCCATTCCATATAATTTCGGATAAAAAATAGAAAAAAAAAAATACATATATCCTCGAACTATCACACAATTTGTAATATCTTCTCAAATTTTTAATTGAAACAATGTCTTTCCAAACTATCATAACATTGCAATGTACCAATTTTGTTTCACAAAAATACCCCTAAAAACTTTCAAATAGACATACTCTTATAAAAAATTAAAAAAAAAAAACTCACGGTGGCCGTGGAAAACCCACGGGCATTGCATTGGGTCACCATATCTGTTTGTTTTTTTTTCCTAAATTTTTTATAAAGGAGTTTTGTCATTTGTGGTACATATGTAGTACATTGCAATTTTGTGGTAGTTTAGATAAGGGAGAACATTGCTTCAATTGAAAGTTTGAGAAAGACATTGCAAATTACGTGATAATTTGAAAATGGTATGTGTACTTTTTTCAAAAAAATGACCAGAAAAAAGTACACGTACTATTGTGGAAATTATTATTTCTCCAAAGCCCGAGCAAGCTCATGACTGAATTAGCGGGCCCAATCGGTTCAATTAGCCCGAAGCAAGGCCCATGAATACCCGATCGGTCATCACAAACTCGGGACATCATTATCTTAGGAACACAAGAAGAACATACGGAATGTCCATATCCAGTGGTCCCAAGAACGGATTTCTCAAGATTACCATGAGGTGATATGGATAAAGTATGTTGGGATTCTTATCCCGATATTACAACTGGGATTTATGAGATAGGCTTAATCCATAACTCTCTAAAACATTGCAGAAGGACTCTCCTGGATTTACCGAGATAAGCTCTTATCCCACAAAATATAGGATAAGATACCTGTTTGAACTCGGCTGAATGATAATCCTACCCGAGCTGGACTCTTCACCAGATAAGGTCTAATCCTACACGATCTGGGGATTAGAATCCTAATTGAACTATGATCAAAGCACTTCAACTGTATCAGAACTACATGCATATAAATAGGTCACTACCCCAAGTATCAAAACTCACTAATCTCTCTTATATTCACATGCTCTCATACTACTAGATATTTGTCTATTGAATCTAACTTAGACATCGGAGTGGAACCTCGTCGGCACACTCGACAAGCTTCTTATTGTTTTGTAGGTGTTTGATGTTGTACAAATTATAATACTCGCAAGTGCACAAATCGTTTGCAATATAGTGTTATGCAAGTGCGAGGTCGATCCCACAGAGAATTGTGTTGTGAAAATTAATCTCTCTTCAAACTAATCCTATTTTAACCTAGTTCCAAATTTAGGGATTTTTAACAAAAGAAAACATAAACAAAATTAATGAAAATAAAGGGGTCTAGGGTTTTGGAATCCACACTCACCAAATCACAACAACCTAATCTCATGCTCATCACACATATTTCGAATTCTTTCAAACCAATCTTAGGTATGTTATACTTTTGCTTCAAAAATTGTTTAAATCATTCAATGAATCCATTCTTCCACAAATCACAAAAGATATCTAGTTTCAACTAAATCATCAAATGTATCCATAGAATGAAACACAATGAATATCCAACATACATGAAAACTCAAGCCATCAATTTAATGAAACTATATCAAATCATCACTTGTATTCGGAAATCACAAGAGATATCCAATAATAATCTCAAAAATCGGAGTAGAACCATGAGAAATCAAAGCTCATAAACTCAAATAGCATAAACAAGCAATAAAACTCAGTTTCTATTCAATGGTGAGGTTTCATCCTGAACCCAAGATGAAAGTTTAGTTATACATCACTAAAGAAAACGTAAATGAACAAGAATAATCAATAAAAACATAAATAAACTTACAAAGGAAGGTGGTTCTAGGTGAAAATCACCCAAGAACCCTAAGCTAGGTCAAAATCGGCCCTTTGGGGCGCCCAGACGGTCTCTGCCGCGGCTCCTCATATTGAGAAAATGAAAAAAAAAAAGAAGATGTATTTATAGAGTTAGTTAGGGTTTCTGTCCTGCAAAAATTCGATCGATCGATTTTAAAATCGATCGATCTACTTTTCGATCAATCTACTTAATATTCGATCGATCTACTTTTTCAGCACTTCCGAAAATCCAGCTTTCTATGTATTTTGACTTGAAAATTGTCATTTTTCTCTTATTACCCTGCAAAAACGCAAAAACACTAAAACTAACCAAAACATCAAAAAGTAACAAAGCTAAAGGTTTAACTAATGTAAATTAAAGGGTCCAAATATACACTTTTTGGCACTCATCATTGGAGAAAACGAATCTCAAGGCGACACGTCACCAAACCGGAAACTGTACCAAAAGTTTGGCATACTCTTTCCAATATTTTATTTTCTGTACCGTCTGTGGAAACGTTATATCATTTCTTACAAAAAGAAAAATCTGCAATGGTGAATACACAATCAAAAGGTGCTAGAAGACCCTTAAATCTTCAAAACCAATGTGTCTAGGACGATGCGGGGACTTCAAATGACCCCCAAACAATTCAAATAGCTCTCATAAATGAGAAAATTACTTAGATGACAAAAAACATTGAAGATTTGACGGACAAGAATGCTACCTTGCTGGCCCACATCCCAGAACAATCTCATACGGCAACGGTTGTTCCAGAGGTTGAAAGAGAAGGGCGTAATAGCACACCGGTGGGAAACACAAAGAAGGTGAAAGTCATCCCCGTGTGATAGCAGACAATCAAGATGATAACCGAGAGGGAGAAGGTGACCAAGAAGATCATGAAGAAGAAGATCCCAAGAAGGCTCGTTGCCGAAAGGAGGAGGAGAAACTGAGAGATGTGGTGAGCAAGCTGGAGTAGAGGTGTGATCTCTTGTTTGAGGAGTTTCACCAGCGGGATAAAGGCAAGACTTCCCTAGTGGATAACCTCTTGCAGAAAACAGCTTCACCGTTTATCAACCAAGTGGCTAGTTTTCGCCTCCCTGAAAAGTTCAAGGTCCCAGATATTGCAATCTACACCGAACTTGAAGATCCGATCAAGCATTTGGAGAACTACCGATCCCATCTAGATCTCCATGGCACACCCGATGAGATAGTATGCCGAGCCTTCCCCCTCCCATGGCACAACCGGGATTGGTTCAGGCAGCTTCCCCCGAAGTCTATGAACGACTTGGATGCTTTTGATAAGACCTTTCTAACACAGTTCTTGGCAGGAAGAACGCAGAGGAAGCCCGCAGGATGTCTAATGTGCTTACACCAGGGCCCTGATGAGTCCTTGAAGGACTATATAATGAGGTTCAACTAGGAGAAGCTCACCACAGATAATCCAACGGAAGAATTCATCTTTGCATCTCTGTACCAGGGAATCAGGAAGGATGGGCTCCTAATGGCAGAACTGGCTTGGAAACCGCCTGAATCCCTTCCGGAGTTTATGGACAAAGCTGAGGAGTTCATAAAAAGACAGTAGCACTCACATACCCTTATGCAGTGGTCGTACCTTGAACTCTGATGTGTAATCTAACACGAACGCCTCACAACCAAGTTACCTACTTGAAGGGGTCTTCAATGAAATTCCTTACCTTAGGGCTCCCCCTAAGATAGACTTCAATTGTAGCACAGCAACAACCCACAACGGCAACGGCTTGAGAGCGAGCGGATTAGCACAACAACTCCTAAAATATACTCTCTAAGCTCTAAGAAATTCAATACCGAATTCTTACAAATTACATGCCTAGAGGCCTCTATTTATAGGCTACAAAAGACCTAAATCGAGTCTAAATCGATTTTCTCTAGGCGGCGTCCTGACAGTAGTTATGGGCGTCGGGACGGACAACTGTGCAATTGGCTTTCCAAATTCACTGAAATTCTTTCCTAAATAGAGTCGTGTCCGGACGATGTTGCCCTAGCGTCTAGACGGTTGCACTTCTGCTGAACACAATTTTCATAATAAGGACTGAGCGTCCAGACAGAGTAGACTGACGTCTGAACGGTTGAACATCTTCTGCACGACTTGCCTTATCAAGGATAGCGTTCGGACGGAATAACCATGTCGTCCGGACGATTGTAGCTATCTTCCTATATCTATGTTTGGAAAGAAAATCCTTTTACTCTTGTCAAACACTGAAATGTGTCCAGGCGTGTTGTTGAGACGTTTGGACGGATGCAACCTGGAACAGTTCGAAGCTTCTAGACACAGAAGGGAGTCCGGAAGGAAAGTTCTTGTCATCTGGACGGATGTTGCTTGACTGACAAGCGTCCAGATGGAATACCACGTCATCCGGCAGATGCTAGGGAACTGTCTTTACTGTCTTGAATTCTAAACTGAGTCTTCTTGAAGCACATAACCAAAGTGTAGACTCTGAATATAAACAACATCCCTGATAAATAAGCAACATTACATATAAATGATTTTTTCCAACAGAATGCAGTCAATCACAAACTAACATGTCTAAATTATTAGGCGGATAGCTCGGAAATTTTGATTAGTTACCTTCCTTGGTAATAACTCAGACAAACTTGAATATTTGTCTAAGTTATTAAGGGTGTAGCTTATAAATTTTAAAAAGTTACATTCCTTGGAAATAACTCAGACAAAAATGATTATTTGCCAGTTAATTAGGGGGGTAGCTCAGTTATGATCTACTAAGTTATAAATTACAATGTTCATCATTCTCGAAAATAACTCAAAAAAAAAATTTATTTGTCTAAGTTATTAGGGGGTGGCCCGGTAATAACTATAACTACGATGTAAGTAACAATTTTCAAGACAGAATTAAAATATAGATATTTCATTAATGAAATTCGATTATGTTAGTATTTTATATTGGCAACATTCTGGTTGACAAAAACACTTTTTGTAACGGTTGCTTTTTAACAGGATTATCGGTTCTATTCAGAGTCTTCAAGTAATATGAACAGTGTCTCATTTCATGCCATGTGTATGGTTACAAGTTTCTAAGAAGATGTCCATGAAGATTCCATACAATTTCTCGAGACAGAACAGTCGGTTCCTGTGCAACCGTCCGGACAGGTCTTTGAAGGCGTCCGGACGCCCTGCAGTGTCTAGAAGCTTTAGCGTTGAATAACTTCCGGACATCAGAGCAACACCGTCCGGACGTCAGAGCAACATCGTCCGGACGCTAGGTCAAGCTTCTCCAAATTCTACACAAAGTTGGATTTCAGAAGTCGACACTATTTGGAAAGTTTCTGCAAGACGTCCGGACGACGTGGCAACATGTCTGAACGCTGTCTAGCATTTCAGAATATTTCAGGCTTCCTTTTCAAACGCGGAAAGGATTTATGGTGAAGACCATCCTGACGCTCGGCCAAGCCGTCCGGACGTGGACCTTGTTATGAAAGCTTTCAGCGCTATTTTGGGAAGGCGGTTGCAGTTGACCGTCCGGATGCTCGGTTAAGCCGTCCGGACGCCCTCTAGTATTTTGATCATAACTTTCTGCTCAAATATCGGATTGGGATGAAATTTGTGTCATTGGAAAGCTAATGAAAAATGATACAACTTGACCACTCAGATGGCCAAGAGAAACATCCGGACGCATGCCCAAAAACGTCCGGACGCGCGCCCAGAGTCCGAATCTTTGTTGGTTTAGGCCTCCTTATTTTAGTTGAAATAGGATTTGTAAAGCCTATATAAAGAGGGCTCTAGGCATGTGCTTTGTACAGAATTCGGTATTGAATTCTCTTAGCTTTGAGAGGGTGTTTAGGGAAAATCGAAGATCCGCTAGCTCTCAAGCCATTACCGATGTGTGCTCAACAGTTCGTGTGAAGTCTACCTTAGGGGTCGGCCCTAAGGTAAATGAATCCATCAAAAATCCCTTCAGATGGAAGATCTAGTTGGGAAGCGTTCACGATGGGTTTCGTGTCAGAGTTAAAGGTAAGACTACTGCATAAGGGTATGTGAATACTAGTGTCTTGTAACTAGCTTTGTTTTGGATAGTGGATTTCTTGGGTTTGGCTGCTCCGGAGTGGTTTTTTCTCTTCATAGAGTTTCCACTTCGTAACAAATATCTTGTCTTATTTATATTCCGCATTTAAGATATTTGTTTGCACACAAACACACACACTTGGTTAAATTAGAAGTCAATATTTATTAACATATTACAAATTGAAAAACAAAATCTACAAGTCTTCGGGGTCATCCTCTGCAGTCCTATCTAATATAGGCTCAGAAGTTGAAGGCTCCGGAGCAAGATTAGCCTGTTGGGGGTTGGGAGCATCCTCGCCCCAATCTGAAACATCCAGGAAGAACTCTACTCCCATATGTGCAAGTTCGGAAATCGCCTCATCCGGCATGACAAGGAAGGATCTCACAGTCGCGGGATCAAAGATGTAACTTTGAGGGTTGAGAACTAAAGTTCTATAATTCTCAAAACCCTAGTTAAAGCCCTGGGCCCCAGAGCCATGGTACAAGTGTGAGCTGCTTCAAGAGCCGCTTTGCTTTGGCCTTGTAGTGATGGTACTTCTTTTGAAGTCTTTTGAAGCGGCTCTCAGCATCCTTCTGTAGCTCAGATGCAACCTTTTATCTACCTCATCTTTCTCCTTAGCAATATTAGTAGCCTTCAGATCTGATTCCAACATGGCTACCCAAGCTCGGGAGGAACCGAGCTTCGCGACCAAGTTGTCCCTAGCCTCCACTTCGTAGGCAAGTTGAACCAATGACTCGACCCTCTGATTTTTAGCCTCGGAAGCCCGCTTGAGTAATGCCTCCGGCTGAATTCGACCCTCAGTGATCTTGTAACGCCCCGCCTTTTACAAAAAGGAGTAAGTGAAAATTTCTATTTCCACGTGACATTACGACATCATCAGAGTTATAATTTGGCAGCGGAATATATTTTTCTCACTCCTAAAGTCTTAGGAGTTGATAGCATAACACATTAGAGCTGACTGAAATACCTCGAAGCATTTATTAAGATTTATTTAGGTTATCATTACAAGTCATATGCACACTAGGTGCATTAAAACTAGTGCCACAGAAGGCACATAAGCATATAACATAAAAATATATCAAACATAACATTGTTATAATTATTACATGCCATAAAGTAAAACATATTTAAATACAGTTAGCTATTTCTAAGCTAACACATAATCATTCGATAATGGTTTTAAAAACCATTAAAACTGGCATATGGGTCCATGCCTTCATCCTCCTGATCTGCATCAGTAACTATGCAAATATAACGTCATCATATTTACATAGACAAACAAGTGAGTCATCCATTTTTATATTTAAGTTACCATCAAGCTAATAACAGTTCATAAAGAATGTAAATGCAAGGGTTGTATGAATATGCATCGTAGTAACCATTTAGTTTGGTGTTTTATGATCATCTTTCTTCAGACCTCTCATCCTAGGTTATCTGAACCCGTTTACGTCCATTGCCTCCCACTTTGAAGTCTTACCTGTTTTTACTGGAATCCTACCGGTCCCAGCATTAGTTATTTATTAAGACTTCGGACTCCCCTGGGTCACTCTGAACCCCTTGGATCCACTGATTAGCCTTCCTTCCACTTGCTACTACATCAGCTTGTTGATGGCTATCTCCTTAGCCGTTATATTAATTGGACACAACATGCAATGCATGAACAACCGCATGCAATAAACACACACCACACAGTCCTAATGAAACATAGAATCATTCCTCAGTAAATACGTCCATACTTACACTCCTTGGCATAGTTTCTTAGCTCCTTTTTCTGCATATAAATCAATCCATATAATAAATATATATCAATTATCTATCAAACAAAACATTTTTTTATAGACACTCATCTTTTTAAATTTATTATTATCCATTACTTCATTATTTTTGAGATGATCACTTATAATAATCTTAAAACCTTGGTTCATGATTTGGTGACGAGGCTATATGACCAATACCATCAAATACGAACTTAAAGGATTTAAAATATATCATAAGGACAATAAAAGTAAATACGATCAACGATTCATGTTTAAGCACCGAAACACAGTGTAGCTCTTGGTGACATAACGCTCAAACATGAATCTTAACAATTAATATGGAATGCTATATGATAAATACATAAGTAATAAAAATTACCTATGATGATCCAAGACCATCACAAAGCTAAAATAAAACAAGAATAATATACATATATATATATATATCCATAATTTTATAAAATTCATAATGACATCAAATAAGATCAAAGAGATGTATATGTGTTCTTTTCTTGAATTCTTTTCTTTTTAACCTTATTTCTTTTGCACATAAACACATAATGAACATAATCAAGGTTGAACTAATGAAATAAAAACTTAAATCATAAAATCAATGAAACAAATTATTGGAAGCTTACCAAAATATTTCCTAGCACACTTCAAGCTTTGAACCACACAAAACTACACAAACTTCACAATTCTCTCTCTTGGTTGTAGGTGTGTGTGTGAGTGAAGCTTAATGGGTATTACATCCTTCCACTTCGGTTCTATTTATAGGAGAATGAATGGTTAGAATCAAGTAGTCCTATTTTGATCCAATGGATGGAAGTTGATGCATCTTAACCTTATCACTAAGGTACATGGGTTTCATCATTACTAAGGTAGTGCATTAGCATGATGGTAAAAGAAATTAAATTTAAGCCAACTTTCCCTCTTTCTCTCATGATGGCTTAGCCACAAGGAGAGTTAAAAATGAAAATACAGATCTGGAAGATATTAGGCCATCTCCAGCAGTTGGAGTTAAAGTAGCTACTCAAAAAGTGACAATCTCTACTTTAACTACTGGTTATCTTAAAAACACTCCAACAATAATCTCTATCCCACTCTTTATTTTCTTTAAATAATATTTTTTAATATTTTTTTATTGTTTTATTTTTTTTTTCCTCTCTTCCGTCCTCAGCCCCAACCGGCCAACCCCATCAAACCCTCAACCAAACCAATGAAACCAACCTTGCCCACCCACGCCCAAGACCCAGAACCAAACCAGCCTTGCCCACCCACACCCAAGACTCAGAACAGTCGATGGTGGCTGGTGCAGTCGATGGTGGCTAGAGCGGTCGATTGTCGGTGGTGCGGTGTAATGAGGTAATTTTTCCTAAATTCAACATTTTCTTTGCTTCTCCTTGGTGTTTCTCGGCAAACAAACGAGGGATTGAGAATGGTATCGGTGTTTCTATACCATGTGGTGGGCGATTTGACGGTGGGGAAGCCGGATTCAACATTTTCTTTACTTCTCCTTGGTGTTTCTCGACAAACAAACGAGGGATTGAGAACGGTGTTTCTGTACCATGTGGTGGGCGATCTGACGGTGGGGAAGCTGGAGATTGTGGAGTTCCTGGAGACGAAGACGGTGGAGTCGGCCAGCAACGCACGTAGACGGCGGCGACATCTAGGTCGTCAAGGACGATCTCGTTCGGCTCTGGAGCTTTGGGAGGCTCGGTCGGACCTCGGTGTCGGCACTTAGAGAGGAGACCGGTGCCTATTCCGAGCGGCGTCAATGCAGAGAGAGAGGCGTCGGCGTCGGACCTCGTCTTCTCCGGTGGGCGAGAGACTCTTCAGTGGGCGAGAGAGAGGAGTGAGAGAAAGAGAGAAGAGAAAAAAACAATAAAAAAAAAAAAATAGTAAATATGTGAACAGTGAATAGCCAGTAGTGGCTATTCACTGTTGCTGAAGTTAAAAAAAAAAAAATTAAGATGACTATTCTGTTGGATGAAGAAAAAGTGGTAAAAATAGTCAAATTTGACTTTTTGGTTAAAATGAAGCTTCTGCTGGAGATGGCCTTAGGGCCAGCTAGTGTTAAGCTTCTAACTCATTTATGCTAAAAATTCGACAGTTCGATTAATTAGGCACCGGTTTTGGTCAAAAAGTCAACTGTTACCAAATTGAATTCTGACTTCACAGGATTCAAGTATGAACTTTATATATACTATATTGAGTAATTAAAAACCATAAAAAAGATATTTATCGTACTTAATTTAGAGGTCAAAGTTCAACTAAAAGTGCCACTTGGCATCTACATAGTCAACTATAACCCAAAAAGTCAACCAATGAACTTTTCACCAAATTTTACCATGTGATAGATATTTCTTTTGTGAGAACAAAGGTCTTTGAATTAACTAAATCTGAGTCCGATTGACCTGTTTTTAGTTCAGTCAAAATTTGAGACTTAAAAGTTACCTATAGGTTTGCTTATAAAAAAAACAAAAGGATATTGTCTCCTCAACAATATCAATGTTTTCTTATGAGCTTGAAAATGCTGGGCGTCACAGATCTCTTGGTCTAGGGTCGCAATCTCCTGGTCCAGGACCTCGAGCAAGTTTTTCAACTGCTCGACTTCGGATTTGAGCACCTTCGACTTCGAAACCTCATTCTCGAGGCTCACGATCCTAGCCCACATCTTGGAAACTTCTGGCTGATTGGTGCTCTGGTGCCTCTGGAAATTCCGCCACAATGCGACCAGTTTGACTATGAACTGAAAGATTCAGCAAAGGGTTAGTAAGAAAATGACTAATTACAAAAATATGGACTGAGAAGAAAAGGGAAACCTTACCTGAAAATTGAGAGTGCAAAAGGATCCCGGTGAATTGTTCGGGTGTAGTCTTCCCAATATCCGGCAGAAAGTCCTCATGAAGAATCGTATAGATAGCCTCCAGTGGGCATCCAAGCAACCCATCCCTGAGGGATGTGATAAAGGAGGCCTTTCTCTTGAAGGACCCGCATCGTTAGTGGTCAGCATGGAACCGGAAGGACCCACTTCAGTTTGCTGATGGCCCTCGACTTGAACATTCGCCTATGAGTTGACCGGCTCATAACCCGAAGGATCCGTCCCAGTTGGATGTTGCTAATCCTCGACTCAATCTGGTTCTGGCTGAGCTTCCAGAGAAATAGCAGATCTTGGTCCTTCGCTGGTTGTGGGCCCGGAAGCAGCAACCGAACTCTCAACAGAACTAGGAGTGGGACTCAAAAAAGAGTTTGTTTGTTGCTCTTGCTCCTCCTCGAACTTAGAGTTTCCCTTGTCATCTGACAAACTGGTAGAAGGACAGCTTCCTCCAAAGGTGTGAACACTAGACGGCCAAAAATAGCCTCAGCTTCACCAATCCAACCAAACAGATACATGGTTGGATTCGAGGCAAGTTTTGGCCTCTTGGAAGCTTCACCAGCTTTTTCCTTGCCTATATCAACATTTTTACGCTTTTTGGCGCATTTCTTCGCCCAACGAGGGCCGACCTCCAGTTGACCGGGCCCAATATCTTTGCCCATTGGTCCCCTCGGGTTCTTCATCAGCTAAGGAGAAGTCGAAACCAAACACAATTTCCCTTTGTGTTCCAACAGTTCCCAATCAATAGTAGCTGCTGGAGTGGAAGCTTCTACGACCTCGTGAGTGGCCGCAGTCTGAGTCTTGGGCACCACCTTCCTCGATGCCATGCTGGTTTGCTCTTTCACATTCCTCGGAGCCTGACGCCTCGGTCGGGAGGCAGCCATAGGAGGTTGTTCAGTCTTCTCCTTTTTGGAGGCCTACTTCAGAGGGCCTCCTGGTAGAGCAGCCTCGGATCTATCTTGCTTGGTTTTCTTCTTGGACTTGCCCTTTTTGTCAAGCAAGACCTTGTCCTCGAGTATCCAGTACCTAAGATGCTCGCACATGTTGGCGTTTGTAACAATGTTGTCAAAATTGATCCCATCGGTGATGTTTACTGCTTGCCAAGATAAGGTGATCATCTCAACAACCCTGGCCCTCTCGACAACCAACATACATAAACTAAAATTCTTCAAATTAAAATACAATCAACCATTATGCTTGGATATGGATACATCAATACTCTACAAAGATTTTTAGCCGCTCATGATGCTACTACAATGGCCTCCTGCCATGATTACTTCTCTTCAACTCTTCAAGCCTTCAAGAAGTTTTTCTCTGAATTTGCTCTAGGTAGTAGTGTGTCTTTCTTCAATATTTAGAGGCCTATTTATAGAGATTAGGAGAGGCCTAAAAGCCCTAGAAATCCAAGAAAAATCAGAACTTAGTTTCTTAGTCCTAGTAGGAGATTGAAAATTCAAACCAAGTAGGAAAAGGATTCCAAATTCGTTCCGATTTGCGACTTTTTATTGCGGAGCGATTTTAGCATAATAAACGTACGCGTTTGAATTAGGAAAAACCTATTTCTGACATATTTGTTTCATTTTTTATTAGCTTTCCAACTCTACCAATTTCATCGCAATCCTATACTTGAGCAGAGAGTTATGATTAAAATACAGAGACATGCTCATTCTGGATTCTTTTCAATAATAATAGATTTTGCCGACTTCTCTTTATTTAAATTCAAAAATTGATTTAGAGTTGAATATTTTCAAAAGTGAGTTTGCCAACTTCGTTCTAATCTTGGAATTTGATGGATTTTTTTTTCCAAAACCTGTAAAACACAAGAAAACACAAAATAAATACAAAGTATTAAACTATAACAAAACTAGGATATTAACATATGTGAATTAAATGGCTTGAATATGCAATATTCAACACTTATCATCCATCTATATGGTTGCTATGCCCCTCTTTTTCTCCCTTAGGATTATCATCTCGGACAATCGTTGTTGTATGAGACTGTTCCAGGATGACGGCCAACAAGGCAGCATTCTTATCATAGATCTCCCATGGTTTTGGACATCTGAGCGATTTTCTCATTGAGGAAGGTTATTGTAGCTTGGAGATCGGTTGAGGTCCCTGCATCGTCCTAAACGCTCCTGTCCGAGATGATTGTGTTTTGAACATTTCTAGTTATTCTAGCACCTGTTGATCGTGTATTCACCATTGCGGATTTCGTTTGTGTAAGAAACGATATGACATTCCCATAGACGGCACCAAAGTGTTGGTACAGTTTCCGATTTGGTGACGTGTCGATTCTTGAAACACTTTCTTCAATACCTTCAAAACAATAAGAGGCTTGTCAGGTGTGCCGACGGGGTCTTACTCCGATGCTTAAGTCAGATTTAATAGACAAATATTTGGGAGAATGAGAGCACTTGAATAGCAAAGAGCTTTGATACCAGGGGTAGTGGCATATTTATAGGCATGTAGTTCTGATATAATCAAGGTGCTCTGATATAATTAAATTAGGAGTCTAATTCCCAGATCGTGTGGGATTAGACTTATCTTCTAAAGAGTCCAGTTCGGGTAGGATTAGTCTCTCAACCCTATTCGAATAGGGCTCTTATCCCATACTCTGTGGGATAAGATGTTATCCTGGAATATCTTGGATAGAGTCCTTCTGCGCCTTTCTAGGAATTATAGATATGATCTTATCCATAAATCCCGGCCATAATGTCGGGATAAGAATCCATACTCTATTCATATCACCTCATGGTAGTCCCGAGAAATCCATTCCCAAGACTACTGGATATAGACATTCCGTATGTTCTTGTATTCCCAAGACAGTGATGTTCCGAGACTATGATAACCGATAGGGTCTTCATGGGCATTGCTTCAGGCCGATTGAACCGACTGGGCCTACTAATTCAGTCCACAACTTGTCTGACAACAATGCAAATGATGGATTTGCAAGATTCAAAAACTTGGATTAGGTACAACTTATGTCTTCTTCAAATGTATAGTTAGTGAAAATCTCCTATGTAGTTGTTTGTTTTTTTTGTTTTTTTACCTGTGAAGAGTAACTTTTTATTTAGACGGGGAGTGACTACCAGGTTTATTGGTGATTCAATGAATAAATGAGATTTTTCTGATATTATAATTATTTGGAAAAAGTACACATATTCCCCTTAAACTACCACTTAATTGTCAATGTACCTCCCAAACTACCAATTGTGTCAATGTTCCTCCTCAAGCTACCAAAAAATGTCAATGCCCCCCTAAGACTAACAAAAAGGCAAAAATGACCTTAAATTTTTTTGAATAAGACAAAAATGTCTTTATAAATTCGAAAAAAAAACTTAAACTAAAAAAAATTAAAAATATATTTTTTTTAAAAAAAAATAAATAAATAACGAAGAAATTTTTTTTTTAAAAAAAAAAGAACAATTTTTTTTATATAAAAAAAAAAAACAAACGAAAAAGTAATTGAAAATTATAAAAAGAATTTTTTTAAAAAAAATGAAAAGGACAAAAGAAAAACCTATTTTTTTTATTAAATTAAAAAAAATGAAAAAAAAAACTGAAAATTATATATATATATATATAATTTTTTTTAAAAAAAAAAAGAAAAAAGAAAAAAGAAAAACTAGTTTGAAATTTTTATTTTTATTATTATTTTTGTATAAGTTTTTGTTATTTTATATTTTCTTAATAACTTTTTTAGTTTTTATTTTATTTTAATAATTTTATGAAGGGTATTTTTGTTATTAGGGGGACATTGACATTTTTTGATAGTTTAGAGGGGGATATTGACACAATTGATAGTTTGTGGGAGACATTGACAATGTGGTGATAGTTTGAGGAGGTTATGTGAACTTTTCCCTAATTATTTATAACTGATGATGATACGTAGAGAACATGCAAAATTATTGCGAGTGATTATTTTATTATTAATATATTTAATACCACAACAGTCTTATAGAATAATCAATATTTGAGTTACCCAAAGGAAGAAAAAAAAAAAAAAGTGAATGTAGCGAGGTATGATTTTGAGATGATAGTAAAAAAAATATCAAAGATAATTTAAAGGTCCTAAACTTACCAAATTTAAAACAACATTAATAACCGCATCTGTATACCTTAAAATAGCTATCCGTGTATGTGTATAATGGTTTTGCTAACCGCATCCGCATATGTCGATAGCGAATACAGGTAGTTATTATCCGCCTACATTTCCACCCCTACGACTATCTGCATTTGTGGATGTGATTAGCAAAAACCACTATTCGAACATGTGGGTGCAGATAGCGGTGTATATAATAATAATAATAATAATAATAATAATAATAATAAATTCATCAAAACGATGTCGTTTTGGTGTTTAATACCAAAATGACGTCGTTTTGGTTTAGGTATAGGTTATGTTTACATTAGTTTGGTTGGCTGTGTTATTTTCTCGTGTAACACTTTGGCAAAAATGTAGATTAATGTGAAATTAATATATTTTTAAAAGATTAGGGCTCTAAAAAGTTTTTTTAAAAAAAAGAAGCTCAAAACACTAAAAATGGGCGTAAATTATTTTTAAAATTGTTTAAAATAAACTCTGATAGAGATCTAAAAAAGGACCAAAAGACTAAACAAGCCAATTACCTAATATGCGAATAGGGAATAATAATTACATTTAATAACTGCGAAAATACGCTTAATATCTAAAAATAATATCCATATTTTACGAATAATATTGCTAATAACCATATCATTGATGCATACTCATAATCAAAACTCTTCATATACCTTAACTGAATTTTTTTTGGCATGCAAAATTTTCCTCCTGTGCTCTCTCTCCTACACAGATTGGGCATTCTTATTTTCTTACTTTCGCAACTAAAAAGTTTGGATCTTTTTCGTTGTGGTCCGCAGAGCGATTACCGACCAAAGTTGAAATTTTTGACATATTTGGAATTGAAACATGAGCTGCAAACTGATTTCCCAAATAAATTCTGAAAGCAATGAACAGAAAAAAGTAAGCAGGACAATACAACGATTTGTATGAAGACAAAAAGAAATTTCACACATCAATTACGAGGCCAGGAAATACTCGCAACAAACATTATTAGAGTGAGGCTCTACGTCTACGTACGGTGGAAAAAGAAAAAAGTGGACGGCTCGGAGAGACATCTGTGTGGCTGCTAAACACAGGTACAGGTGGGTGGGGGGCCGAAAGAAGCTAGGGGCAGGAGGTGTGTAATGGAAGTAGCATACAAGAATCATTTCTCCTAATTATTGCAGGTAGAACAATAATGATTTTCTTATGACTCCTATACAATTTCTAGATAGATTTACACGCAATATTCATATGCATGAATCGATCCCACCTAATAATTATATATATAAATTATATGAGAATTGTAGGGTAGTAGCTAGGGGTCAGTACTTCCCCATAAATAAAATGGAGATGATACACTTACAACCCCCACCTAATTCTCACACAACTTCCACTCACATGTGTGTGGGTCACATGCATATGGATCCCACGCATATGAGTGAGGGTTGAGTGAGAGTTGTAAGGCAATCATTTCTCTAAGTGAAATGATCATATCTAAAGGAACATGCATGTGATTGATGTGAAGATGCTTCTTGACTAGTTTCCACCATACCCTGATTGAGGCACGTACCATTTTGGCACTTATTTCATGTGCAGAAAGAAACAGTACTGACATCATTGAATGTCAAAAATACTTTCAATTTTTATTTATTTTGCTACTTATTTAAATAAAACTCCAGTAATTTCCGAGAACCACTCTTTAGGTATCAAAATATATATGACTTTAGAAATTACTGATCATTCAAACCAAGTACCAAACCAAAATGTTTCTTAATTTCTATAAACCAAATTATGCATGTTTCTTAAAGTATATATTTTCTTATTAATGTTATTAAAAAAAAAAATTTGAAAAACACATGCTCATAAAAATTTTCTTGGTGCCACTAAACCATCGCAACAGCGGTTCCTATCATCATTGTTTAGTGGCATTGTTCTGCTCCCATCAAAGGCAATATTATTGTTTATTGCCCTTGAGCAACAAAAAGAAAAATTCGAAGCTGTTGGCAAACTGCTCTATATTTTTGTAAAAAAAAAAAAAAAAAATCAATTACAAAACATTTCACTTTTTATATCAAATTAATCATTTTCTTTTAACAACTTTCTTTACCTCTTATATCACATTAATAACTTTTTAACCATTTTTTTCACACAAATTTTAGAACTTCTCGCTAATTTATACAAGCAGATATAAAAATCTAGTAACGGGTATAAGAAATGGAATGAGCTCCTTCCAGTCAGCAAATATAGTCCATGTAAAGCGGGGCCAATTCAACAATTCAAGGCTTGACATGAGAGGCGCGCGCAGTCACTCATATTATAAATTCAATCTGGATAGAAGGAATTTCACCCAGGATTTATGGTATTGTAATTAAGAAACTCATTGTCCTTGTGTTTTGATCTCAGATTTTGTTATGATTTTAATAAAATTGAAATTTGTTAAATATATATCACATTAATTACTTTTCATTATTATTTTTTTAAAAAAAAATAAAAAAAATAAATAAAAATAAAAACCAACCTAAATGATTCCCAAACACACCCACGAGTGTCTCCTGCACCAAATCACGTTCAGCAAAGCATCTTCTCTGACATTTGCCTTTACTTATAAAAACCAATCTTGATCATATTGTCGGCTTCCCACTCTGCCTCATTTTTATTTTTTTTATTCATTAAGCAGCTCAGCTCACGAGTTGTTTCGATTCTGGCTTTGTCTTCTTGTCTTGGACGTTCAATCCCTCTTTCACGTTTTCAGCGCATTAATTGCTTTGGTTTTTTATTTCTTTTTTTTGCCAAACAATTTCAAGTTTCTCCTTTAATTTGTTTTGCTCCTGCGCGCACCAAATCATGCATGTTCAGCAAAGCATCTTCTCGATCTTCTTTAACATCGATCGATGAAATTTGCCTTTCCTTAAAAAACCAATGCAATCTCATTTTGTTTAATTTATTTAAAAAAAAAAAAAAAAAGAAAATTCGGTATTCTAAGTTGTCTTTTATGATTTCACTTGGTTTTTTTAACCTTAAACCAGTCTGAAGAAGATAGGTTGAAGACAGCGTATTTTTAAAATTCACGTCTTTAAAAACAAAACATGGAAAGAAGGACACGTCTTTAAAAGACTGACTTATCTTTTTAATAGATTGAAGACTTAAAAGACACGTCATTTAATGAGACTTGTTTTTTAATAGATAGTTTGTTTGTTTTTTTGTTAAGAGATTAATAGATTGAAGACTTAAAATACTTGTCTTTTAATGAGACTTGTCTTCTCTACTAGAAAGAAGGACACGTGTTAAGTAATGGGATTTGTCTTTTAAGTTATAGAGAGGGTCGAGTTCCGGCACGAGGTTTTATTCATGGTAATTTATTTGACAAATAAATTGTATTTTAATTTTGTTAAAGATTAATCTCTAATTAAATTAAGCTAACGGTAATAAATATTTATCAATAAATCTACCAATCACTAATTTGATATATATAAATGTGAAACTAGAAATTTAACTTTAAAGATATCAAATTGCATTTAAATAAAAAAAATAAAAAACTTAGGAACCGAAACCAACTTTTTGAGTATAAGGATAGGGAGGGGGCCATGATATATATATATATATAAGGACAAAAGTAAGAATTAAATTTATGAGATTGGAGCTTTCAAAAAAATATTAAGAGATTAGGTTAGAGTGGGTTTTTTTTGGACCACTATTAATAAAGGAGTAAAAAACCTCCTAAACAATATTTGTATACGTAATTTCTTTAATAGTTTTAATTAATTTTTGTTTAACTTTATTTTTTAAAAAATAAAAAAAGATTTGACCCCCTATCCAAATTTCTGGCTTCATGCATCACTGTATATATGGGAAAAACGCAAAATGATCTTTTTGGTTGGTTTAATTTACAAATTATTTCATATGCTATTAAAATAAAATGAGAGGTCCATGTGGTAGGTGAAATTGACAAATTACTCTCTGAATTCAATTTTCATCCTTTACTTTATAGAAATTATTAATTTACCACGTTAGGCCCAATAATTTCTTTTAATTATTAAAATATTTAAATACAAGAAAATGGTTTCACTTAAACTTGTCACTTTATGCCTCCCACTTAAACTAGTTTTTTTTTTTCTTTTTAACTTTTTTTCTTCCTAAATAGTGTATGTATTGCACTCCACTATGCATGATTAGGGGTGTAAAATGAGTCCAGCCGCTTATGAACTCGGTTCAGTTAAACTTAGTTCGGTCTCTGTTTTAATAATAAATGAGCTGTTCATAAACACAATAATATGTTCGAATATTAAATAAGACATACTCATATAAACTCAGCTCGAATAAACTTGTATAAACTCATATAACTTCAATTTTACAAAAAAAAAAAAAAAAATCGTATTATTTTAATTTTGTAATAGAAACATCTTTAAGTAAAAATGAATTATCTTCCTAATATGATAGATATAACTTGAATTATTGTTGTGAGTTTAATTTTATAGATTTCTGTGTACATGAGTGTGTTTGTGAGTATGTGTGGTTATATATGTGTATATGCGCACGCGTGATTTACGTATGTGCATAATAAATTTATATACATACATATAAACTTGAGATTATATTATTTAATATTCAAGCTAATTTATTTAATGAACTCAATCAAAAAAAAATTAACAATACTTAATTAATTATTAGGCTATCAAAAAATGACTTTTGAAATTACTGATCATTCAAACTAAGTACCAAACCAAAATGTTTCTTATGCTCCGTTTGTTTCGACGTAAAATGGTTTCCGTCGTAAAATGGTTTCAGGGAAGTCATTTTTCAAGAAACCATTTTCCGTCGAAAGCATTTTCCGGTGTTTGGCGCGTACGGAAAATCGCAAATATTTTTTTATATTTTTATTCAATCATATTAAGTTATAAAAATCAAATTTTATTTATAACATAAAAATATTAATGTAAAATAATATAAAAATCATCGATGACGAGATTTCGTCACTGACCGACTAGATTCTAACTATTTTCACCTGATTCCGGCTAATATAACTAGAATTCGAGATAAAGGCCGGAATCCGGACAGTTTCGTCGAAATATGGGATAGCCGGATTCCGGCGAAAGTGGCCGGATTCCGGCAGTTTCGCCGGATTCCGGCCATCTGGCCGGATCTGGCCAGAGAGGCCGGATCCCGGCAGGCTGGCCGGATCTGGCCAGATCCGTCCGGCCAGCTGGCCGTTCTGGCCAGAGCCGGCCGGGAACCGGCCTCCCTGGCCAGGGCCGGCCGGGAACCGGCCTCCCTGGCCAAGGCCGGCCGGGATCCGGCCTCCCTGGCCAGGGCCGGCCGGGATCCGGCCTCCCTGGCCATGGCCGGCCGGGAACCGGCCTCCCTGGCCAGGGCCGGCCGGAATCCGGCTCTCTGGCCAGATCCGGCCAGATGGCCGGAATCCGGCCTTTCTGGCCAGATCCGGTCAGATGGCCGGAATCCTGCTGGTCTGGCCAGATCCGGCCAGATGGCCGGATTCCGGTCAGATTGGTCGCCGGAATCTGGCTGACCGGATTCCGGCGAAGGTGGCCGGATTCCGTCTCCAGATTCCGGCGACATTAACGGATGTTGGATTCCGATACCGGCAATATTTCGATGGTGGTCGGTTGCTTGAACGTGAAGGTCGACTGTGCCGTTTAAAATAGATCGGCTGCGTCTGGCGTCTTCGGAAAATGATTTACGCTTTTAAAAAGCGTAAATCATTTTCCGAAATTTACTAAGCATTTTTGGTCAAACAGAAATCATTTTCCGGTTGACTATTATTTTCGCCCCTACCAAACACCGGAAAATGCCGAAATCATTTTCCAGAAATCATTTTACGCCGAAACAAACGGAGCATTAATTTCTATAAACCAAATGCATGTTTCTTAAACTATAAATTTTCTTATTAATGTTATTAAAAAAAAAAAATTGAAAAACACATACTCATAAAAATTTTCTTAGTACCACTAAAGCAACGCAACAGCTGTTCCTATCATCATTGTTTAGTGGCGTTGTTCTGCTCCCTTCAAAGGCAATATTATTGTTTAGTGCCCTTGAGCAACAAAAAGAAAAATTCGAAGATGTACCCTATGTTTGGCAAACTACTTTATATTTATTAGTAAATACACCAATCACTGATTTGATATATATAAGGGTGAAACTAGAAATTTAACTTTAAAGAAATCAAATTGCATTAAAAATAAAATATAATAATAATAATAATAATAATAAAAAACCTTAGGAATCGTTCCCAACTTTTTGAGTATAAGGATAGGGAGGGGGCCATGGTATATATATAAGGACAAAAGTAAGAATTGAATTTACGAGATTGGAGCTAAAAAAATTAAGAGATTAGGTTACAGTGAGTTTTTTTTGGACCACTATTAATAAAGGAGCAAAAAAACTCCTAAACAAAAGAGTAATGCTACACATCATCCCTTTGTCCTCTTTTTATCCCCCAAAATTGATGTGACTCTTAAAATCACCATTGAATTTATGATAGATCACTATTGAATTTTGATCCAATGGTAATTTTAAGAGCCACATCAATTTTATGAGGATAAAAGGAGGACAAAAGGATGATGTGTAGCATTCCTCTAAACAAAATTTGTATACATAATTTTTTTAATAGTTTTAATTAATTTTTGTTTAACTTTATTTTTTTTTTAAAAAAAAAAAAAAAGATTTGACCCCCTACCCAAATTTTTGGCTTCGTCACTATATATATGGGAAAAATGCAAAATGGTCTTCTTGATTTGCCTAATTTATAAATCACTTCCAATGCTATTAAAATAAAATGAGAGGTCCCTATGGTAGGTGAAATTGACAAATTACTCTCTGAATTCAATTTCCGTCCTCTACTTTATAGAAATTATTAGGTTACCACGTTAGGCCCAATAATTTATTTTAATTATTAAAATATTTAAATACAAAAAAAATGGTCTCACTTAAACTTGTCACCTTAACCTTCAAAATTTATCAAGGCACCCTGTTACAAAATTTGATTTAAAAAACTACAAGATCTAATATATGCCTCCCATTTTCTTTTATTCAATTTAATCAGTCTATGTGAACTAGATTTCTTTTTTTTTTTTTTTTTTTTTTTTTTTTTCCCTAAATAGTGTATGTATTGCACTCCACTATGCATGATTAGGGGTGTAAGATGAACCCAGTCGCTTGTGAGCTCAGTTTGGTTTGATTCGGTTAAATTTGATTCAGTCTCAGTTCGAATAATAAATGAGTCATTCGTGAACATAATAATATGTTCGAGTATTAAATGAAACATACTCGTATAAACTCGGCTCAAATAAACTTATATAAACTCGTATAACTTCAATTTTACAAAAAAAATAAAATCGTATTATTTTAATTTTGTAATAAGAACATCTTTAAGTAAGAATGAATTGTCTTCTTAATATGATAGATATAACTTGAATTATTGTTGTGAGTTTAATTTTATAGATTTGTGTGTACATGAGTGTGTTTGTGAATATGTGTGGTTATATGTGTGTATGCACACGCGTGATTTGTGTATGTGCATAATGATTTTATATATATACAGATAAACTTGAGATTATATTATTTAATATTCAAGCTAATTTATTTAATGAACTTAAATGATAAAATTTTAACAATACTTAATTAATTAATTATTAGTACGGATTTACGAAAACGTAAACAATAATAACATTTACTTTATATAAGAAATGAATAAGTTAATTGAGCAGCTTGCGATAAGATCAAGCTCTACTTATGTTTGAAATAAAATTAAATGAGCCAAGCTTGAACAAAATATCTAACTCGATGATAAATTCGACCTCAACTTGTATTCAAAATAAAATTAAATAAATTAAATTTTAACATTCAATTCTCGACTCAAGCCGGGTCTACCGGAATTCATGCCTATGCATGATGGAGCAGTATGTGGTTTGCAAAAAAGGCAACCAATTATACGCACTGGAAGGAGAAAAAAAGCTTTTACCTTTGGACAAAGGAACACCAACAAGACAACTTTATCCAAAAAGAATTAATCATTTATACTTTTAGGATTTTTGCACTATAAGTGCATTATATAAAGTGCACAACTTCAAAACACATTATATATATATATACACATTATATGTGAGATCTGCCTCAATATTCTTTAGAGTTGTACAATTATAATGCACTTGTCATAATTTTAGCATTACCCATACTTCTATGGGCTGGAAATTTGAAAGTAAGCTAACGCATGCGCGTACTGTCAATTAATTGCATCCTTTTCGTACGCCAAGAATAGGAAATGCCTTCGGGGAATGAGGCCACCAAATGCTAGAGGATGCCATGGCCATGGCTAATCATACACGCAAAGTACGCAGTTTCGATAATGGTGAAAGGGAACCACGTTTTTTCGTGAGAGAGATTTTTGACCATACAATAATATATATATATATATATATTATATGCATCTCAAATTAGAATAGGGTACGTCAAAATAGTTAGGTAAGATTTTAACGCTGGTTAGGTGATCGGCTTGATAGTAGATCAAAACCTTCTACAATTGTTTGTCTGAATTTGAGAGAATTCAGACAGGTAGTTGTGAGAGATCACTTATGAGACCCACCTGACCGGATAAGTGATTGGACAACCTAATTTTTAGGATAAATGTATCAGCACTCCCTGAATCGGCGCGCAATTTGAAAATGGTCCATCAATTTCTAAAAATCAATATCAACTCCTTCACTTTTTTGCGAATTTGAAACAAGTCCCTCAGTCACTTTCCATCCATTTTCGCAACATCCATTAGTGCCACATTAGCCTTTTCGCCATGTCACCTTAAAATATATATTTTTTAATTATTATTATTATTATTATTTTTTTAAAAAAAAAAAAGAAGAAGAAAAATGAGGGTTGGGGGTGGCCTGCAAGCCACCCCAGAGGTGGTTGGCGCCACCTCTGCGGTGGCTCGCCGCCTCCCCCATGGGGTCCGTGGCTCCGATGAGAAAGTTTAGGTGGTCCTCCCAGAAGAGCACTCTAAGGAAGAAGAAGAGTAGTTCTTGGGTTCCGGCGAGTCGACGGGCTATGAAGGTTTTGCCGACAGTGAGGAAAGTTTCGGGGTGTCCGACAAAGGTGTGGGGCAAATGAGTGGCCAAGATCAGAGACCCTGTTCGATGTGTACAGCTCTGTTTGGGCACTTACAACACGGCCGAAGAGGCCGCCATGGTCTACGGCAACACAGCTCCGGCAACTACTCTAGGGCAGCCACCCCCAACCCTCCTTTTTCTTTTCTTCTTCTTCTTCTTCTTCTTTTAAGTAAATTATATATATATATATATATATATATATATATATATATATATATATATATATATATATATATATATATATATATATATATATATATATATATATATATATATATATATTAAGGTGACGTGGCACTAATGAAAGATGTGAAAATGAACGAAAAAGTGATTGACAGACTTATTTCAAATTCGCGAAAAAAGTAAAGGAGTTAATATTGATTTTTAGAAAGTGAGGAACCATTTTCAAATTGCTTGCGAACTCAGAGAGTGATGATACATTTACCCTAATTTTTATTTGGTCAAATGAATCTTATAAATAGTCTCTCACAGCTCCCTACTCAAATTTTCTTAAATTTAAACAAATAATTATAAAAATTCCAAGCGTTGATAGGCTTTACTACCACATAGGGTAAATCAAAATAATTACCATTACTATAATATTTGTTTGTATAAAAGTAACGCCTGCAAAAGAGTGAGTACTTTTTTCTTTTTTTTTTTTTGTTAAAAAGAGTGAGCACTTTTAGGTGATAGGCTTGATAAACTTTACGACTTCACTGCACTGTCATTACTACAACTATACGTATCTAAAATCATTCACATTCTTTTAGTAAATGACGGAACAACCTGAATAATTGACCCGTTTTATATTCAGTTTGTTTTAACGTAAAATATTTTTTATCTTAAAATATTTTTAATGTTAAAAAAATAATTTCTTAAATTTTTTTTAAAAAAGTTATACTTTTTGTTTATGAAATTGCAATTATAAACGCATTTTAAATGCATTCCATAATAACTTCATTTATCTTTTTCTTATACCATTTAAATATTCTTTAAATTAAATGTTAAGAGAAAGAAAAAGAAAAAAAAATCATTTAAATATTGTTTTAAAAAATGTTAAGGCACTACTTTTGCTTTCCTATATCTTGAATACAATTTTTGGTTCCATTGGCACTATGTTTCCTTAGTTTAAATAAAAAAATAAAAAACAATTAAATGAATTTTTAAAAAAAAATTCTTACATCTAGCGAAAAGAATAAAATTTTAAAAAAATACTACTAATGTTCTAAAATTATGTGTAGCGTTACTCAATCGTAAAATGGTTTGCCGATTCTTTCATGAACCATCTATCTAATATCTATATAAGGCATTTTGTGCTTTTATGTAAAGCTTTGGAAAATCTTTTCGTGTAAAAAATAGAAAATAAAACATAAAAAAATGTGAACCACAAAATGGCTAATTAGCCCCCCACTCCAAAATAAATAAATAAATAAAGTCTTACGGGAACCACATAATGGCTAATTAGGCCAATAAAAAAAAAAAAAAAAAAAAAAAACTCGACGACGTAGTCCAAAGAAATTAAAAAAGTCTTACATGCAACATAATGTTGTATTTTTTATTTTATTTTTTACTTTTTTGTATTTAAATATTTTATTTCAAATTTTGAGGAAGGAAATTGGTCCACGTACCCAGCAAATCAACGATTTCTTAGACGATATTACGCATGCATGCATGAAAGCGTGTAGATGGACTTACGCTTCCTTTGTAGATTAACAAAATGGAAAATTAATGAATATATGGTTTTGGCAACAAGAGTAGAGAGGGTATTTGGAGATCACGAGATAAAGATTCTTTCAAATTATTTATTTGAATTTGATAAGATTTAAATAAATAATTGTAAAAAAACATTAGCAGTAGTTTTTCTTAAAAAAAAAAATCAATTTAAAAATTAAATCACTTTTTACTTCCCTATTTAAATGCACTCTACAATAGCTTCCCTTATCATTTCTCTATATCACTTAAATATTATTTAAATTAAATGCTAAGAGAAAGAGAAATAAAAGAGAAATCATTTTAAATATTATTTCAAATAAATGATAGAAAAATGAGAGAGGAAAGATAAAGTTTTTTTATATTAAAATAATGCTAAGAGAATCACTTTTGCTTCCCTAGATATAGGGTACAACTTTTGGTTCATTTAGTATTGCCTTAATTTAGGAAACAACAGGGAAATCCAATTCAAATGATTTTTTAAGAGTTTTTCCTACATTTAGGAAATATAATGAGATTTAGGTATACTGCTGTTAGTGCTCTTATAAAACCCACCTACAAATAAAAATTGAATTGCCCAAATACTTATCGGGTAGGTCGGTCTCGAATTTAGACAGATAATTTGAAAGGATATAATTTGAAGGATCTTAATCCGACATTTCGTGATCCTTTTACCTCCACCGACATGGATGGTTTGACTCGTGTTTAATATTTTATATATATATATATATATATATATATATATATATATATATATATATATATATATATTTATATTCTATTATTCGATTAGACATTTATGGTAATCTAATTAGAAATGTATATAAAAAATGAGTAATGATTCACTACCACCTAAATATACAACTTTCTACCACCTTGTCTATGTGGCAAGGTAGTCCCCCACTTTAATTTATTTTTAAAAAATAAAAAAACTCAAAAAGTAGTGGGGGACCACCTTGCCACATAGGCAAGGTGGTGAAAAGTTGTATATTTAGATGGCATTGAATCATTATTCATAAAAAATAATAGTATATCTTCTGTACACATTTTGTATTCGAGATATGATTCTTTACCATCTAAATATATAATTTTTTACTATCTTGTATATCTGATAAGGTGATCTTTCATTTTATTCTATTTTTTAAAAATAAAAAATATTAAAATTTAATGGTGACCACCTTATCATATAAATAAGATAGTAAAAAAATTATATATTTAATTGGCGAAGAATTTACCTCTTTGTATTCTACGCCCAACTAGCCTTTAAGAGAAAGAGAAATCACGTTAATAAGAGAGAAGTCCGGTCCACGCACGTAAATAAGAGAGAAGTCGATGCCATACCAGTGCCAATGGGAGCAGTCTCATGGTGGTTCAATACAATCATTAATGTATGATTTGTTTATACACTTAATTTGACTAAATTATGCCTGATAAATCATTATCACAATAATTATGCCTGATAAATCATTATCACAATAATTATGCCTGATAAATCTAAGCTGAGGTGTCAACTTCTCATTGGAGGGCACAATATAGTCTCTTGGTTTACATTAGGATCGTATCGAAGTCGCTCTCTTATGTCTAATGTTCTCTGCCCTAGATCTGATGGCTAAAAGTGATTGGCGCAGTTATGTATGACTGATGGCTACACCTTATAGCATTACTAGTTGTATGGATTACTTGAGATCAAACAACCGGTGGTGTGTGACTATTGTTGTACCTCACGAGGCACCAGCGTGGTACTTCGAAGCCCTACGAGCCTTGCAAACCTCACCGTAAGAGGGTATGGGTACATATAGGTCATGTTGATGATAGTTATGGACTGTAAATTAATTATGAATATTATATTATACACTTCATGAGCATGATTTTCTGTCTTAAAACTATGATTTGTTTTTCCTAGATTATGCCTTGAACTTACCTCCTAGACGTACTATTTTCCATGCTAGCATAATTATTGTGATAATGATTTATCAGGCATAATTTAGTCAAATTAAGTGGTTCAATACAATCATTTATGTATGAAGTGTATAATATTCAAATTAAGTGGGAATGGTATTCCCTAACAAAGGAGAGGAGGTGGTGTTGAAACTCAAGAAAGGAGATGTCATACCAGTGCCAATGGGAGCAGTCTCATGGTGGTTCAATGATGGAGATTCTGAGTTGGTTGTAGTCTTCATGGGCGAAACATCTAAGAGCTACGTTCCCGGCGTGTTCACCTACTTCTTGTTAAGTGGAACTCAAGGTATTCTCGGAGGCTTCTCGCCGGAATTTCTTAGCATAGCATATAACACAAACAAAGACGGTGCAAATAAGCTCGCGAAAAGCCAAACGGGAGTCCTGATAGTAAAGCTAGAGGAAGGAAAAAGCATGCCGAAGCCCAACGTAGAAAACACCAGAAAAATGGTTTATAACATTGATGCTGCATTGCCTGATATTCGCGTTAAAAACGGCGGAGCAGTCACTGCATTGACGGAGCACAAGTTTCCTTTCCTTGAACAAGTTGATCAGCTGAGCGCCAGCCTCGTTAAACTTGATGCTGAAGCAATGCGTTCACCATTATATGCTGCTGATTCTGCAGTTCAGCTGATTTATGTTGTGAAAGGAAGTGGTCGTGTTCAGATTGTGGGCATCAATGGGAAGCGCGTCTTGGACGTGGAAGTAAAGCCTGGTCACTTGCTTCTTGTGCCAAGATTCTTCGTTGCCGCCGAACTTGCAGGCGCAGATGGACTCGAGTATTTCTCTATAATAACAAATGAGCAGTAAGTATCAATTTATTTGCAATTTTAAAACATAATTTGAAAATTTGTTTTTTTTTTTTTTTTTTGAAAGAAACATGTACTTACTGTGATCCTTTTTAGAAGAAAAAAAGGAATAGAGAAAGAATCGATTACAAGCTGTAATTTTATTTTATTTTTTAATTTAAAAAATGGTGTCAAGTCAGTACATAATTGAAGAACCATAGTAGATGCTTTAACATTTTTCTTTTTAAAAATGTAATTAAACGTTTGATAAAATTGCAATTTAACCTTTAAAATCGTTCAATTTTAGAAACGCACTCCTTTATCTTTAATTTGAAAATACAAATTTTTTAGATTTTTAAATTGCAATTTTTTAAAAATGTTATCCTACATTTTTTACTATTTGATTTAAAATAACTTTAATATGTGAAATTACAGAATCAAACACAGTCTACCCTTTATTTAAATCTAGCTTAATTAGCTTGAGTGATGTGCTGTTGCTTAATTTGTTAAATGTATTTTGATAATATTTGATTAAGAGTGATATATATTTCATTTTTCTTTCTAATTTTCTGTAGGCCTGTCCTCGAAGAGTTTGCTGGCAAGGCCTCGGTGTGGGATGCGTTATCTCCGGCGGTCTTAGAAGCCTCCCTCAGTGTATCTCCAGAGTTCGGGGAGCTTTTCAAGTCAAAAATGCAAAAGACCACAGTCATTATCCCTCCACGGAATTAATTGAATCCTTGCCGATTGTACTACGTAGTTAATTACATATTCTGTTGTTTCCATTAAAATAAAATAAATTAATAAATAAATAGTTTTCATGGCTCTGAAATAAATATCTCCCAAAGATTTTACTTTACCTCAAAGTGGCAGGAATTTTTACTTATTATTTTTTCTATGCTTGCGCTACCAATGGGTGGGCGTGGGCCGGATTTACATGTTTTCTACAACCCACCCCGCAGTGAACAGGTTTGAAAATCGGGATCCGCAACCTGTGTAATGAATGGTCAATTTGATGGGCCACGGGTAGCACGGATCGGGGGCAGATTATGCGGGTTCGGGTATTATGCTTCTTGTTTGTTTTTAAAATAATTTTTTTTTAAAAAAAAAAAAAAAAATCTGGGCCTAAAACTAGGTGGTCTATGTGATATTTGAAATCTTTCTATTTTATCACCTTAAAGGCCTAAATGTGATCCACTGCCCGTGAATCTGCAAGCTCCTTAGCACCTTAGGCTATCTCCAGCAGTTAAAGTTAAAGTAGCTACTCAAAAACTACAAATATTTACTTTAGCTACTCCAACAGTTAAAAACATTCCAACAATACTCTTTATTCTACTCTTCATTTCATTAAAATATTGTTTTTAAATCATTTTCTTTTATTTATTTTTTTTATTTCTCTTTCACTCTCCGGTCTCCATCTCACTCTCCGGTCTCCCCAACCCCAGGTCCCCAACCCCAACCCGTCAAGAACGCCATCCTCGCCCAGGAGGCGGAGTCCCTTCTGGAAGGCTCAGATCAAACCACCATCCTCACCGTGCGACCTAGAGAAGATGGAGATGGAGATTGAGAGAGAGAGTGACGGTGGGAGATCGAGAGAAATCGGGAGAATACCCGAGCCCAACCCCAGGTCCCTAACCCCAACCCGTCGAGAACACCATCCTCGCCCAGGAGGCGGAGCCCCTTCTGGAAGGTCTGATCGCCGGTGGATGGACTTGGGTGGACGCCGGCGAAGCTGGGGGCGGGATTCTGGTGGCCAGAGAAACGTGTGATGAGGGAGAGAAAACATCGGTTGATTGCGGTGATGATTTTGGTTGTTTTCGGTTGATTTTGGTTGTTTTAGAATATGCGTTTCAGTTGATTTCGGTTTGGGCAATGGCGGAGGCCGGAACGGAGGTCTCTGGCGGCCAATGATGGCGTCGAAGTGGCGGACTCGATGGAGACCAACAGAGATGAGAAGTGAGGGAGAGGGAAGTGGGTGAACGAAGAAGGAGAGGGATGCGGGTGGAGGTGGAGTGATAGAGAGGGAGAGAGAGAGAAAATATTAATAAAAAAATTCTGAAACAGATGAACAGTGAATAGCCAGTAGTGGCTATTCACTGTTGATGAAGTTAAGGAAAAAATTATAATAGCCATTCTGTTGGACGAAGGAAAAGTGGTAAAAATAGTCAAATTTGACTTTTGGTTAAAATGAAGCCTCTGCTGGAGATGGCCTTAGCAATCAAACAAGTAAATTAAAAACTCTTGTATCATTTTTTTTATGAATAAAATATAAATTGAGGGGGGCATTCCGAGAATTGAACTCGGTAGTCTCAAGTTTGATACATTCATGAATCATACAAACCTAGCAATCACACAAGTAATATATATTGTACTTCACTGCAGAATGCATCAAGAATTAGAACAAATTTTAAATCAATAGCTAAGCAGAATTAAAAGTTCCAACAAAAAAAAAAAATATAAACTTGGACCAACAAAAATTAAAAGCTCCAACAAAAAAATTAGAAACTTAGACCAACAAATTTAAAGTTCCAACAAAAAAGAACAGAAACTTAGTCGGTTAGTCCAACAAAAATTAAAAGTCACAACAAAATAACAGAATCCGTAATTCAGTACAATCAATGAACACAAAAAAATCAATAGTCCCATCAACAGTGGAATGCTCTAAACAAACAACAAAAAACAAGAAACCCCGCATGACAGCATCTTCAACTAATCATCTTCAAGCAAAACGTTGACGTTCTTCAAAGTTATTTCTACAAAGGAGAGTAAAGAAAAATTGATTTACAATCAGAATTCAAATTTGATAAATAGAGTAAGTGAACATTTAAATAATAGAAAGTTTACCTGATTCGAGCCTATAACTTTCAACAGCATCAATTATCTCTGAATCATAACCATTGCCACCGCTTATGGGTTTTGACTTTAACCAATTATGTGAACATATCAAGGCTTCAATTGTTATTGGAGCCAACGAACTCTGAAAATGGTTCAAAACACGCCCTCGAGTGCTAAAAGCCGACTCTGAAGCAATCGTTGTAATGGGAATTGCTAAAACATCTTGTGCTATTTGGGCAATTACTGGGAATTCGGTTGAGTTCACCTTCCACCAATTCAAAATATCAAAATTAACATTCATTTTCTCTACATTATCAATCAAATACCGATCTAGTTCCGATTTGCTTTATACATCACTTTTAGAAGCCCGGTACTTTTGGAACTTACTCATGAAGTGAAATGAATTGTCACTACTTTCACATTCATCTATTGTGGTTGACGAATCACTATCATTATGAATCCAAGAAGAACTCCCACCATTGTTGTCATAGTGATCATATAATTTGTCCAAGTGACATCTCAATTTTGTAATCATTCGAGTTGCTTGTTCAACACTGAGAACTTCTTTGAACCAATAATCTAATGAATCCAATTTGGTGCATGGATCAAGAACAACCGCAACAAACAACATCAAGTTAACCCTATCAAGATCTCTCCAATACTTGTTGTATTTAATCTTCATCTTCTCTGCCATGGCACTTAATACATAATCCCCACTTTTACTAAAAGCCTGTAAATGTGATTGGATGCCACAAATTTCTTGGAAGTACATATTAGATGTCACATACAAAGAACCCGAAAGTCGCATGGTCACATCATAAAAAAGTTTTAAAAACTTGAGAAAAACCCTAACTTTTTTCCAATCCTCAAAAGTAGGAGGTCCCAAATGTAACGACCCACCCCCAATAATACAATATTGTCCACTTTTGGCTCCCCCAAACCAGACTTCCCAGGGGGTCACTCATCCTGGTACTACTCTCGCAGAAGCACACTTAACTGCAGAGTTCTGATAGGTTCATCGCCATCACGGCTTTAAAACGCGTTTTGTCATGAAGGGTGCGTTTATACATATAAGCACATCCCCATTCACAGGCAATGTGGGACGTCACAATCACCCCCTCTTGGGACCTAGCGTCCCCGCTGGCAACCCTCATGGGATCACCCCATTCTTGGCATCTCAGCAAGTGCCCGCTGGCAACCCTCATGGGCTTGTGCACAGTCCCCCCATCTCAGGCTGGGAAATGGCTCTGATACCATTTGTAACGACCCACCCCTAATGACACAATATTGTTCGCTTTTGGCTCCCCCAAACCAGAGTTCTCAGGAGGTCACCCATCCTGGTACTATTCTCGCAGAAGCACGCTTAACTACGGAGTTCTGATAGGTTCATCGCCATCACGGCTTTAAAACGCGTTGTGTCATGAATGGTGCATTTATACATATAAGCACATCCCCATTCCTAGGCAATGTAGGACGTCACACCAAACCCCTTTCTCCCTTGCCCTCCCTCAAATAACATAGAAACAAAGTATCCATCTTCTTCTTCCATTATATGTAAAGCATTTTACATTTTTCAGAAGCTTCTAACCTCTTATATGTGGAGTTCCATCTAGTTGGAACATCAAGACACAACAAACCCTTAAACTAAATTCTTTCTATCTCCATACAAGCCTTAAATTTATCCAATCTTGAATGTGAAGACTTCACATGTTTTACCACATTTCGAACCATCACAATAGAGTCATTAACCTCTCTTAGACCATCAGTCACAATAAGATTTAGTATGTGTGCACAACACCTCATATGCATAAACTCATTATCCAATATGGTGCCCACCTTATCTCTACTTCTCCTCTTCAAATACTCAATAGCAGTATCATTGGCACTAGCATTGTCAACTGTGACAGTAAAAATGCTACTAATACCCCACTCAAGCATACAAGACTCTATCTTTTTCCCAATAGTCTCTCATTTGTGATTAGGAATTAAAGAGAAATTTATAATTCTTTTATGTAAATTTCAATCACTATCAATAAAGTGGCAAGTGACACACATATAATTAAGGTTTTGAATTGAAGTCCACGTATCAGTGGTAAGACAAACCCGAGCACCAGTTGTCAAGAACATTGCCCTAAGCTTTTCTTTCTCAGATATAAAGATCTTCATACAATCCTTCATCACATTGTAACAGGAAGGAATTTTAAACCTAGACTCAATCGTCTTCATGAAATCATGAAACCTTTCACCCTCCACAAATTTAAAAAGGCAACTCATCCACAATTACCATCTTAGCCAATGGCTCTCTTATTTTTTGAACATTATATTTCGCAATGAAAAGATTGTCAACAGATCATTCTCTCACTTGTTTTCCTTCTTACCATCAAAACTCAGCGTTGACTTAGACTTATCTAATTTGCTAAACCTACCAGGATATTTCTTGCAACTATTTTTGATATGTGATAACATGGATGAAGTACCTAGCCTCCTGGGGTGACAACTAAACAATTTGCCACAATAGTTGCATTTTGATTTAGGATCTTCGGGATCACCCTCCTCTACCTTGGTAAAATGTTTTCATACAAGTGATTTTTGCACATTTGGTTTAGGTTTTGGTGGGAGAGCTTCAACTAAATTAGGATTTTGAGTACCAACATTACCAATACATTCAACATTCTCAGTATTAACATGAGGCATAGTGCTATCTAAAAGACTA